>NC_056735.1:66035968-66115172 GCF_019279795.1 Protopterus annectens
ACGCTCCAGGGACTTAAACCTCAGCACAGAAATAAATAGGACATGCTGGAGGGACAGATTTATATCCCAGAGGCTTCCCTCACTCTGGAACAAAATTCCAATCCATGTTAGGCAGAGCCCCTCACTGACCCTCTTCAAGAGAAATCTTGACGAGTGGATGGGAGATCGTAAGTTTACCCCTGGGATCTCTTCTGTGTCCCTGTTAGACAGAGGCACAGTAAATTAACCTTAAAAGGGCTATCTTCTGTGACCTACTATACAGAGGCACAGTCAACTAATCTAAAAGGGTGGCGAAAGCCAAACACACTCTGGCTAGGCTTATAAATGCCCTAGGGCAGATAGCCTAGTATCAACCTATGAACCTATAACTTACTGCGGGCTAAAGTGTTAATTTGTGCAAAAAGAATTTGAAGTCTCTTCCTTACAGATAATTTTGATGATATTAAGTCAGGAAAACACAGGTAATCTAGGCAAGGCATACTACAGAGTGCACACAAATACACAGCAATGCACACGTTGCAAACGGGGTGGGAGGTTGGCATAATGGTTAAGGTATTTGCCTTACAGACACAAGGTGCAAGGTCTGATTCTCACATGGGGTAATTAGCTAGGCTTAAAATGGCCAATAAGGGCAGTTAGCCTAGTACTGACCTATGAACTAATCTATGAACTATGAAGATCGGCCCCACTTCCAGTCAGATAAGCTGGAGCCAGTACAAATGTATTACATCAGAGGAAGCCATGACATCCTTCCGCTTTTACTTGCAGTAAAGAAAGTTAGGAAGAAATGGTAATAACTAGTATAAATTGGCATTTAATACACAAGAATCATTCCTCGTTGTGAGATATTTGCATTGAGTGTATAAAAGCTTACCTAGATGTTTGTGTCTTTCGGCTTTTCCCGGTTAGGGGTCGCCACAGCGGAACTCCGGTCCGCTAATGATTGGTAGTGGATTTTTATGTACCGGGTTACCAGCCCTGATGCACAACCTTCAACGAAGGTACGCACCATTCACGTATGCCTCCACACAGAAGACACTCTAGCTGAGAATCGAACGGGACAACGTCTTGCTATGAGGCGACAACGCTACCGCAGCACCACCACCGCAGTATCGATGTTTACTAAATTTATCTTATCTGACAGCTATGCATGTACAAAATGATAGGTAAACAACCATGCATCCCATTTGTGCTTCTTTCTATACTTGAAGAAGAGATCAGTTACAATAGACGTCAAGCCCAAAGGTGGATTGATTGTTTAACCAAGGGTGCTAGTGAGTATGCAAATATTATTTATGCTTATGAAATCAAAATGTAGGATTAAGGAAAGCATTCAGTAAAATAAAATATTCTATCTTTTAAAGTTATCATTCAAATATAAATAATAAATCATAATTGTAAAAATACTGTCATTCCAATAACTTTTCCAGCACAACAGGCATCAGTACTATATTGCAGAATATTTTCTCGTTGCTAAATATAGCAAAAGTTTGTATCTTACAGCTGCTTATTAGCTGCTTAGTAAGAACGGTCAATAAATTATGTAATGATGCAACACTTAATTATGGGTTCATTTATTATTTCCATTTTGTGTGTCTTTTTACCTGTCCCCCCCACACACTTTTTTATTTATGCGTTACTTTTACATTTCTTTTTTCCCTTTCTCTCTTATTTATGCTCTATTTTGCACAGATCTAGATATCCCAGGAGCAGCCCAACCATGTTCCGTCCAGGTCAGGGAGCATCCAAGATCTCCCTCTGCCTCCTGCTAAGGGACATCCTCACAGGACTGGGAGGTGGCTCCAGTCCTGTGCTCACCCTGATATATATATATATATATATATATATATATATATATATATATATATATATATATATTCTCGAGTGTTGTCTCTTCTTACACTCAGCCACTATTTTCCTTCATAGAGCGCCTGCTGTCACTACATCTGACCCCAATATTGCAGGAGCTCTGTCACAAAGTTCTACACCTGCAAGTTTACTGAGATGCTTGTCATTGTTTGATAGCCTGTGGTCACTACATCTGACCCTGATATTGCAAGAGCTCTGTCACAAAGCCCTACACCTACAAGTTTACTAAACCTTTTGTCATTGTTCCATAGCCTGTGGTCACTATATCTGACCCTGATATTGCAGGAGCTCTGTCACAAAGCCCTACACCTACAAGTTTACTGAGACTTTTGTCATTGTTTTATAGCTTGTGGTCACTAGAGCTGACCCCGATATTGCAGGAGCTATGTCACAAAGCACTACAACTACAAGTTTACTGAGACTTTTGTCGTTGTTCTATAGCCTGTGGTCACTACATCTAATCCTGATATTGCATGAGCTCTGTCACAAAGCCCTACACCTACATGTTTACTGAGACTTTTGTCACTGTTTTATAGCTTGTGGTCACTACAGCTGACCCCGATATTGCAGGAGCTCTGCCACAAAGCCCTACACCTACAAGTTTACTGAGACTTTTGTCATTGTTCCATGGCTTGTGGTCACTATATCTAATCCTGATATTGCAGGAGCTCTGTCACAAAGCCCTACACGTACAAGTTTACTGAGACTTTTGTCATGTTTCATGTAAGCATATTTATCAAGAAGACCCTTGCTGCTCTATGGAATAGTAGGACCCCTTACTAAGTTGGTCACTGTTCCTTTTGCTTAACCAGTAGACTATACTGCATGTGCCAGATATTTAGTCTCAGGAAATGACAGAAAACCTGTTTTACTTGCATCTCTTTGTTAATTGCTTTGTTCTGGCTATAAAGTGATTACTCTCAGTTATAAATTGACCTATAAATTGACCTGAGGGTAAAGCCCTACATTCCCTAAGATGGCTTGAACTCCCCCTCCGCCTCCAGTACTTACAACTGTTTATGGTATACAAAATAATTTGCATCCCAGTAGCTTGTCCTGCTCTTAGCCCATTAATCAACTTTTATATCCCGAATGAACACATCAGATCTGAAGGCAAACATCTCCTCACAAGTTATAAACCTAACAAAACCTGAAGCCTAAGCCTTAACTTGTGCTCTGTGGCAAAACTATGGAACTCCCTTCCTTTAACTGTCAAATCTGCTACTAACCTGTACTCCTTCAAAGCCTCCATAAAAGATACTTCAACAAAGCTTGGATTTCTCCTGTACAAGCCCAGGCTATGGTACTCTTATACCTTTTTCTACCTCTACTCTCTCTATCCCCTCTTCTAATTTACTCTACTCTCCCTTCCTCTACACATACTCCCCTGAGGTTACACTCATACCTTTTTGTCATCTATTCCTAGTATCTCTTCTATCACACCCTACCCTTCTCTACTCGTACTGTCCTACGGCTTCACCAGTATAATCTCTTACCATATTTCATGACCCCTAGAATATTAGTAATCATTATAATTCATCTGTTATGTAAATAATGTTGCATCCTGCTATTATCAGGCTTTCCATATAATTTACTGTATGCCTGAACACTAGGACTATTATGCCTGTAAAGTTTTTATTCTGATAAACTAATGTGTAGTTTTCCACATTTTGTGCTTGAATGAGATGACTTCATTGTCTGTCTAGTTTTTAATTCTGTTAACCATATGTATCTGGAGCTTTTCTCCCCAGGCCTCTGCTGAAAATGGGTATGGAAATCCTTGAAATGTGTGATCTTTTGGACCTGGTAGATGATGGGAGGGAATGGGCAGTGGAGAGACAAATTTGGCCTATGTGGGATCTTCTTCAGCAGATGCAAGGCTTGCTGTCAGAGTTGGCTTCAAGAAATGAGCCACTGCAGGCCTCTGCCCTTGTCACGGGGGTCTTTCACTGCATGACCATCAGGAATGGAAACATTTGAGGTCTTCTGGACAAGGGTGGGCTTGGAACACCTCTTTACCTCTCTCCTTCCCAACACCCCTTTCATATAAATAAAAAATCTGAAAAACAGAGGGGCTATTCTACAACAAGAATATAAAATCTCTTCTCTTCCACCTCCTCAAGCATAATCGTTTTAATGTCTTCCTTCTGTCTGTGCCTCATGTTGTATTTCCATACTTTCCAGCTTTCCTATCTTTCCCCTTCACACTTTTCAAATAGGGTGCCCACACAAAGAGACCCCTGTGAACAATACATAAACCCATAGCTCTCAATCATCCCAAATTAACCAGGAGCACACATTTTTAAGCTTAAATAAGCTTACTTTCCCCGAGTGCCCAGTTTGGGTGCAAGTACACCCAAGATCTACACTAAAGCACGCTCTGCTCTGGCTGTTGACATCTCAGCCAATCACTGCACCTGTTTTGCATACAGCCAGCCAGCCAGCATGTGCCTTCGAACGTTTCTGTTTATGCAGAAGTGGAAGTTGGGAACTTATGCGCCTTCAGCGGACCTGGTATGGATGGAGGGCTCAATTAGGTCCGCTCAGTCTGCATATCAGCAGCATCGATGGATGGTGGAAGGCTAACAATCCTTCTCCGGACTGTCACTGTGAGTTTGAGCCGATCAAAGATTTTATTTTATTTATTTTCAAAGAGTTCGGTAAGTAAGCAGCTCTACAAAAAGTCTTTTGTGTTTTTTTTTTTTTAAGTATGCTGTGTTTCTTTTATGACATTTCTTACATTTTTGTACTTATGCGACTGTGGAACTGGGATATGTAAGCTCAGGGATGTGTGTTTGATGTCTGAGCAAATGTTTCAGTTGGTTGTTTTTGCCAATTATATGCTTGTCCAGATGTAACTTGAGTCATAATGGAAGATTTAAAACAGGGAAGTCCTTTTACTTGTGTTTTTCTGTTAAAATGCAGGAAACAAACTCATTTGATTTGTGAACTGGTTGTTTTAATGTCTACTTTTTTCTGTCAAAAGTGAAATGTTTTTACAAGAAATCTGGTGTCTTGTTTACTTGCCAAACAGGTCCTGATATCAGCTTAGATGAGACTGTTAATGGTATTCCAGTCATCCATTTGTGGAGATTGGCTGGGTATCTGTTCTGTAAATGTCAGAAGCAGAAAATATTTCACTCTTTGTCTTAATAGCAGAGGTTATTCTCTCTCAAATATTACAATGTTTCTGTATATTTTCTCATTGTTCTGTCTGAAGTATGTCTGACTGATCTGCAGTCAGTTTGAAATATGCAAAGTAAACAAATGTCTACATAAAAATCCCTTCTAATGTGGAAATGGATTAGTATGTATTTATAAGGTTAATGTGTTCTTTACTAGAAACTGACTGATTTCTATTTAGCTAAAAACATCCCGCCATGAGTAATGAAAGGAAACAGGCTATTCACTCTGGTAGTGTAGAAGAGAAGGACAAAGGATATGAGCTCCTAAGTTAGCTTTGTCTTTCATAGATTAGTATTAGGCTAACTGCCCTTGTGGGCCATTTTTAGCCTAGCCAATTACCCCATGTGAGAATCAAACCCTGCACCTTATGTTTGCAAGGTAAACACCTTAACCATTATGCCAACCATCCTTTTAAATTTTTACAGTGCAGAGTTTGATTCCTCCAGGCATTGTTTGCATAGAGTATTTATTTTTTTCCATTTGATAACCTGTGTATACTAGAGTATAAATCTGAGCAAGTCACGTAACTGGACAGTTCTTTCAGAATGCTACTGCAAATAAACAAATAGCTTAAACTCTGGCACAAAAATCACTGGGCTGAATTAACTTCAGTCTGTTACTGTTTGTTTTGCCATTAATAAACAAATCCTGTACCAATTTCCTTAAAAAATAAACATATATTAAAATATGAAAGCTGTATTTCTGAATGTAGCAAAGTAGAATTCCTTACTAAATGCACACATACTAACAGCATATACATGTAAAAAAACGGCTTTAAATACATATAACAATGAAGCATAGAAGTTAGAGCACCATTCCCCAGTAGTGTATGTGTGTGTATTGTTCCTGTACATGTAGTTTTCCTTTTTTTTGGTTACTTCTTCCTTAAATAAAGTGTTTACTACCCTTAAGACTGGAAAAATATATTTCCTTGGTACTAGGTTTCACGGACTGATTCACACACACACACACACACACACACACACACACACACACACACACACACAAATACATATATATATATATATATATATATATATATATATATATATATATATATATATATATATATATATATATATAGATATGTTGCAATTTTCTTCCTTAAGCAAAGTTTTGGTGAAGAACTTTAGGGCTGTTTTTATGCATCTCAAACTCAGGTGCATAGATTAGACCAAAAAAAAACATATTAGTCATAGGTGATTCCATCGTGAGCCACACAGATGTCGCTTTCACCAGGCTGGATAAGGAAAAGGTGATGGTCAGCTGTCTGTCAGGTGGTAGGATCCACGGTATCACACATGCACTCAAGTCTGTCAACTCTGTCATAGTCCATGTTGGTGTGAACGACTTGAGACACCTGTCTGGACTGTATGAAGAGAGACATGACCAAGCTCTTGGATTATATGTCTCAGGCAGGTACATCCTTAGTATTAAGCAGCATTTTACCTTCACCTTGGATGAGGCCTCACTACAAACAGAAAATGATTAACTTCAATAATTGGCTTTGTTTCTGGTGTCATTCTAAGGGGGTCCAGTATCTGTCAGTCTGGGATGACATGATCGACAGACCTCAATGCTCTGCCAGAGCTGGTCTTCATCTGCCCCCTGGGATTTTGACTACTGGCTAAGGCTCTTGCCACCCCATAACACCTTTTTTAGGCAGTGTCTCAACCTGTTAGTGCAAGAAATCTGGACAAAGCCTGACAAAATGTGGGGGGGGGGGGGGCAATGGCCTAAAAATAGGGGCAGATTTCAAATATTGCTGTTATAAACTTAGAAAGTTGCTAGAGTAACAGGGTTTGTGTTAATATGCATTTTCTTAAATATGTAAAGTGTGAAAATCGTGTGTCATTGTTTAATAACTTCTATACTCTGCCGTGTATGTCGCAGAGTTTGCTTTTTAGATCTTTGTGCTTTATGGGTTACAGACATTGAAGAACCACAGCATAATCTGTGTTTCTGACTTCTGGTAGTGATATCACAGAGCTGTTTGTTTCCCTTCTCCTCTGCATTTTAGAGTTTTGAGCTTTATTCTGGATTTAGTCTTTTGACATCTATGTTTTATTTTTCTTTACTTTTCAAATGTTTTGTTTTATTTTTAACTATGCTTAGTCACATTTTCTGTGGTGGTTGTGGTAGTCAGAAAATATGAATGGCGTACTGTAAGGATAACAGTACATTGAATGATAATGCTTTAAAGCGATGAATCGTGCCCTTTCTGAATGACATTTTTTCAGGTGACTTGCTTACCTTGTTGCCGAAAAAATATTGCATCTTATCTAGCAGTTTTAGTGAAGAATGGATTACTAATTTGCTAGTTTCATGGTGGACTTGTTGAAAAACTCTTGATAAACCTCTGGTTACTGTCTCTATATTTTAAACTCTGCTGACAGTGGGGCTGTGGCCACCAACTGGATAAAGCAAACAAAATAAGCTTTGGGACTGTTTGTCATGTACTATTAACAGGATACACTCCCATGACTTCTCTAGCAAGGTTATTTATTGCTTCTAAAAGTTATTTCATATTGAAAACATCTGGTCAAATCCATAAATAATGGGGGGGGGGGGGGGGTGACAAATTTTAAGTATTGCTCTTATGAAATTATAAAGTTGCTAAAATATGAAACTGAAATGGTTGTCATTATTTAGTGAATTCAGTCCTCACTGATTGGCCACCAAAGTCATGAAAACCACAACTTTTAAGAGGAACAGACCAAAGGTATGGGGTAAACATTTGGAAATTCTACAAACTTCTGGACAATTGAACTATGGACACAGTTGCTGGCGAAACTGGCACAGTAATATAGGTTCTGAGTTGATTCACAGGAGGGCCCTGATTTCTGGCAATAAGAACTAGGTTGATGCTCTGCAGACTCGTATCCATGATTTCAGTTTTATAACATGCTTGTCTGCACTTCCTGTGTGCATTATGAATCATTTGCAATAATGAGCTTTCTCTTTGGCCTCTTATGAATCATTTGCAATAAGCATTTTCTTACACATGTTATGAATCATTTGCAACAATTACCTTGGGTGCATTTTGAATTATGTGCAGTAATGTCTTTTTCCTTGGATCCATAGTCATTTGCAGTAATGACATTTTCCTGGATACGTTATGAATTATTTGCAATAATTTTTTTCTTGGATTCATTTTATTACCGTGGGTGCATTTTGAATTATGTGCAGTAATGTCTTTTTCCTTGGATCCATAGTCATTTGCAGTAATGACATTTTCCTGGATACGCTATGAATTATTTGCAATATTTTTTTCTTGGATGCATTGATATTTTGAATATTTTTTCCTGGATGCATTGAGTTATTCTGAATATTTTTTCCTGGATGCATTATTGATTTCCAATAATGCTTATTCGCATTTTGAGTATGTGCAGTGCTGTGTATTACTCAGTCTTACTGAGTTGCACACACGTTTAGAGGTTCCTAGATTGGATTCTCATCTTTTATCTGAATCATTAATTTTCTTCAGAAGCAAAGGCATGGCTGAATCACAGAACAGCATGGTACAAGTCACAGTGGAAGGTGGTGCAACGCAAAGTTTCTTGCACTGTTATAGTGCAACAACTCAGAAGGGTAAGAAGTTTTTGACTGCTGTTTGCCATCATACCAGCTTTATTTACTGTAAGTAAAAGTGTAGCGTCACGGTACACCTGTGAATTACCTTGAAGCCTTCTAATTACACCCCCCCTTTTTTCTTCTCTGAAGATACTGCCTCTGAAAAGAAAAAGCGAATGACCACATTCCAAAGTAGCTGGAAGGTTACCTTTGACTGGGTAATGCAAAATGCATAGCCTGGACCACGCCTGCTTTCCAAGACTTGTGCTACTAATATTAATGTCGGACATGGAGAGAGGAATGATTTGCAGTGGCATATGGACACTGAGAAGCACAAGATGAGCACCAACCATTTGAGTGGGAGGAAGGTGACAGAAATGTTTGCCACTCAGCAAACCAATGCTTAAGTTCTGGAGGCTGAAGTAGCCTTTATGGGCCTATTTGCTGAACACAACTTGCCATTTACAACTGGGGATCATTTCCTGAAGTACATGAAGAGGTACTGCATGTATCCGGAGGTGGTACAAAAAAATGACCTGTGGACCAACAAAGGCTGCTTGCATTTTGAGAGATGTAATGGGGCCTAAGTTTCAGCAAAATGTTGCACAAGCTTGTCAGAAAGTGCCATACTGTTTGTACCTTGACCAAAGTACAGATATGGGGGATAACAAGCTGCATGTGATTTTACTTGTTTTTTTTTGACCATGCCACTGGTAAAAATGTTGTAAGATTCCTTGATATGCCTGCTTGTATCAGTGGAACTGGCCAAGCCATTTATGACTGTGTAATGGAGACTCTGAGCAAGTTTGACATTCCTGTGACCAATATGGTGGCTTATTCATCAGACAATGCTGCATCCATGATTGGCAAGAGGAACTCGGTGCTATTCAGATTAAAAGAGGTTAATCCACATATTTTTAATATGGGCTGATGTTCATCGTGTTTCACTGTTGCAGTCATCACATTTGGCTAATCTGCTGGCAGGTTGCCCTCAGTCAGCCTGATTAACAAGGTCTTGGGTCCTGCGTCGGTTGCTATCCCCTTTTCCATGACATCACATCATGCAGCCGATGCCATTACATCAGTCCTTCTTGCCGCGTGGTGCCTGAAGCAGAAGCAGTTCACAAGTGCTGGTCAGCCGACTCCTGAAATTTTCATTTTCGAGTTTCAGAACGGAAGTGTTCAACTTAAAGCTATGTACCCCATTGGGGAAACTTTTTCTTGCTCCTTACCAATGTCAGTAAAAGTTAATAATTGTATTACTTGTGGGAAGCAAATACCTCATAAGGATTTTCATTTGTACTGTATTCCTTTCCTAGGCTCTGACCACGACGTACCTTGCTGTCGGTTTTGAGCTTTATTTAATCAGCGCACTATCCGTCTTAGGTACTTTTTTGCTTCAAAATATTTCGGTTCTCGGTTTAATTATCCAGCATTGATGTTGGTTAGCCATCCGACTACCAGAATACCGAAAAAACGCAAAAAAAAAGACAGAGACAGGCCGTTGAGGTCCAAAACTGCCGACGACGCTTCTCCTAAGCCAGTCGCCACTTCGCTGGTACTCAGTGAGGCGCTTTCGCAGCCCGATACCCGCTACTTCTGATTTGCAGGCCTCTACTGAGACCCATTCAGTTTTCCGGTATGCCACGAGATGCTTCACATGTGGAACCCATGGATGTCTCTACCTTGGATGGGTCTGGAGCCGCTGAGCAGGCACCGGCTTCTGAGAGTGATTTCAGGCCTACAGACTTGCATATTAAACCGACTCCTACTTCAGTGCTAAGGCCTAAATCTCGATCTATGTCTAAAAAACCAATGCCCAGGCCACATGTTTAGGCCCCTATGCCTAAAAAACAAATGATCAAAATGGCTGAAGATTTAATTACTCTAATCAGGGGTAGTCAACCCCCCCCCAAGCGGCCTAGGATTGAATTTGACTATGACTCTTCTGAACAGGACTCTGTTTCTTCTGACTCTTCTAATGATCTGGATTTGTCCATACCTACTTATGAGGACTCTGATGCAGAGGATTTCATTCCCTCTGCCTCTCCGCCTTAGGATTTCTCTTTTGGGGAAACCTTACATACCTTAAGGGAGCATTTCCACTGGGAAAGTCAAGATTTCTCTGAATCCAAAAAGAAGCTTGGGGATTTCCTTCTTCTTCCTCAGCATAGGCCTTTGGCTATACCTCCAGTACTAGATATTGTTGCTGATGTATTTTTGGAATCCAGTATGGCCCCTGATTCCTTGCCTCCAGCCCCTAGCAAACCAGACAGGTACTACAGGGTTCCTGAATCCCACAAATTCCTTTTCAAAAATCCTGTTGTGGACCCTGAAACCATTTCTCAGGGGCCCAAGGGCATTAAGGCTTCTACTGCTAAAATTTCTACCTCTTCTGATAGAGACTCCAGGCGCTGAATAGATGGGGTAAAAAGGTTTATACTTCTGCAACCTTAGCAATCAGGGCTTTAAACTGTCAATTCCATATGCTAAAATATCAACAGCATATCATGGGACTGCTTAAACAGAAAATTATGTCGATTTCTGACTGTGTAGAGAATAAAGATTTGCAGGATTTATTGCATTCAGCTGAGCAAGTTGGCAAACATACTTTGCAATGTGGTTTTGATCCTTTAGAGGCCTCTTGTAGGGCTGCTGTCACTGGGTCTGTGCTTAGAAGGCATGCTTGGCTTAAGGAGCAATCTCTGCCTGATCATGTTAAAGCAAAACCTTTGGATGCTCCTTTACAGCAGGACCACGTATTTGGAAATAAGTCTGAAGAAGTTCTAAAAAAGATGGAAGATAAAGCTAAATCTATGCAAACTGTGAAAGATTTCTTACAAGTGCAACCTCCAAGATTTAGTAGGCATTGGCCTACTAAGAACTGGTACCTTCCAGCTCCTTCCAGAGCCACTACAGCCAAACCCAGACATTCCAAAACCTCCAGTTTTCAGTCCCAAGGGACTTTCAGAACTAAGCAATGGGGTGCTTTCACTTCCAAATCTGGAAACAACAAGGCACCACCCTGTGGTAAGAAGTCTCAATGACTTCCCTTTGAAATTACCAAGCACTTACCTCTTAGCCGCCCCTTTGGGGGGAAAACTGGCTCTTCATTCAAGAAACTGGCAACTTATAACCCTGGACAAATGGGTTTTAAATAGTGTCCCAGGGATACAGATTTCATTTCCACACATTGCCAACACCAAACGGGTGGCCAGACCTGCCCCCAAATCAGTGGGCAGAGGCCCAGAAACAAGTACTTTCCCTCTTAAACATGGGGGCTATTCAACCATACCAGAAGAGGAAAAGGGACAAGGTTTCTATTCCAGGCTTTTCCTGGTACCCAGATAAGACAAATCATGGCATCCAATTCTGGACCTGTCTACTCTAAACACCTTTCTGGACATTCCAAAATTCAAGATGTTGACTCTTCACCAGTTACTTCCTATGCTAGACAAGGATGCCTGGTTGGCAACTCTCAACTTAAAAGAGGCTTACCTGCATATCCCAATCAGGGAATCTTGCAGAAGATTCCTATGCTTTAAAGCAGGCTGCATGCATTATCAGTTCTCTGCACTGCCCTTCGGCTTGTCTACTGTGCCCAGGGTATTCACAAAGTGCCTGGCTCCAGTAATTGCATTTTGCAGGCAAAGAAATATTCATATATATCCATACCTGGACGATTGTCTAATTCAGGCAGAAAACCAGGCCTTTCTTCTAACACATCTGGCATTTGTAAAAAGACTTATAACCTGTCTAGGGTACACCATAAACGAAAAGAAATCTCAACTGGTACCCTCTCAAAAAATTACATTCCTGGGTGCAAACTTGAATACAACTGCCCAGATGGCTTTCCTTACGCCAGAAAAGCAAATTCATTTGATGACTTACTTCAAACAGGTGGCCACAAAAACTCTGCTATCTGCAAGGCAAATACTGCAAGCCTTGGGGTTCATGGCCTCATGCATTTTTCTAATTCCATATGCAAGACTGCATATGAGGAAACTTCAGTGGTACTTAGAAAGTTTATGGAGTAAACATTGTCACAGCCTGGAAACAATGATTCCTATCATACCTTGCCTGCGCCTAGAGTTCTTATGGTGGGCAGAGGCCTGCCACCAAAACAAGGGACTGCCATTCACATCATCCCCTGCTGCCCAAACCCTAACTACAGACACATCAGACAATGCATGGGGGGCTCATCTAGCAGGGAAGTGCATTCAGGGCAAATGGAGCCCAAATCAAATGCACCTTCATTTCAATCAAAAAGAAATGCTAGCTGTACAGAATGCACTGACAGCCTTCAAGGTCTACCTTCATCCAGGACAATTACTGATAAAGATGGACAAAAACCACCGTTATGTGGTACATAAACAAGCAGGGGGGTACACATTCCTACCCCCTCTGCAGACTAGCCATGGCATTGTGGAACACAGCCTTGAGCTACCAAGTACAACTACAAGCTCAATTCCTGCCAGGAAAGCTGAATGTTCTGGCAGACGAATTAAGCAGGAATCTAATGGACCCTCATGAATGGAAACTGGAACCACATATTTTCAACATGTTGACATGCAAATGGGGGAGCCCAGACATAGATCTTTTTGCCTCACCCCAGAACTACCAGTTGGACAAATTTTGCACAAGAACTCATCACAAAAAAGCCTGGAAAGTGGATGCTCTGTCCTTCAGCTGGAAAAACCTATCAGTCTATGCCTTTCCCCCTCTGCCTTTGCTCTCCAAAGTTCTACTAAAAGTCAAACAGGACAAACCAAAAATTATTTTGATTGCTCCAGACTGGCCTCGCCAACACTGGTACCCACTCCTGCGCAGTGTGTCACACATTTCTCCATGGCACCTGCCTCAAGACACCTTCCTTACTGTCTCAGCATGAGAACAAATTTCTGCACCCTCAGCTCCAAACATTGAATCATGCAGCTTGGCTAATCACTTAAATTCACCCTTAGCATCCCTCAGCAAACCTGTGATGGATGTCATTTTGTAGCCGAGAAGACCTAGTACTAGAAAATCTTATGCTGACAAATGGAAAAGATTCTGTGCCTGGAATCAATCTCAAGGGATGAGCACAGCAGTGCCCAATATTCCTCATATTTTGTAATACTTAACCAAGATGCTTCACAAGAGCTTGTCTTTTTCTTCCATAAAAATCCATGCCTCAGACATTTCATCTCATTACAACACAAACCCCCCACTCTTCTAAAGCAGTATCTCAGAGGGGCCAAAAACTTGAGACCACCCAGGAGAGCTCCAACCCCTGCCTGGAACCTTAACTTTGTATTGGAGAAACTCACTCTACCTCCTTTTGAGCCAGCTGCAACTGCAGACTTAAAGTTTCTTTCCTGGAAAACAGCCTTCCTTTTAGCAATCACTTCAGCTAGAAGGATTTCTGAATTACAGGCCCTTACGGCAGTGGAGCCTTTCATCATCTTTCATGCGGACAGGGTGTCACTCAGAACCAATTCATCATTCATGCCCAAGGTGGTATCCAGTGTGGCTCTTAATCAGTCCATTCATTTGCCAACTTTCTTTCCCAATCCACAGAACAAGGGAGAGCGGATTCTGCATTCACTGGATGTACACAGACGACTTAGATTCTACTTGGACAGGACTAAATCTCTAAGAAAATCTGAACAACTGCTGGTAGCATTTGCTGCAGGGGCAGAGGGGAAGGCTATTTCAAGGCAAACCATTTCTAAATGGATAAGCCATTGTATTCATTTCTGTTATAAGCACCATGGAAAACATATCCCCCAGGGGATCAGATCTCATTCTACCAGGGCTGCATCTACTTCAGCAGCCTTTCTCAGAGGTGTTCCTACCAGGGATATTCTAGAAGCTGCTTCCTGGAGTTCAGTTCATACTTTCACCAAGCATTATCACTTACCAATTTTCTCTAAATCCAGAGTTGGCTTTGCCACTGCTGTTTTGCAAGGCCTTATAGCTGGTCCTAATGCTGTATAAATCCATCCTCCCAACCTTAGCTTTGGGAATCTACCCAAATATGATGACTGCAACAGTGAAACACGAACATAGTACAGTTGTGTACACTTACCATAAATGTAGATGTTCGAGTGTATTCACTGTTGCAGTCCTGGTTACCCTCTCTCCAGCCCCCTGGTTTTCTTTTACTATACCTCTTCTTTCTTTTATTATGCTTAAAAGCCTTTTTGGTGTATTTGCTTTTGTTTGGAGGTATATTTTTGTGTTTCTAATTATATATATATATATATATATATATATATATATATATATATATATATATTATTCCCCATTTGGGGGGCACCTGTCATCTTGTCATCTGGGGCAAGAAAAATTGATGTAATGGCGTTGGCTGCATGTTTTATACCCCTGACGACCTGACGTCATGGAAGAAGGGACAGCAACCAACGCAGGACCCAAGACTTTGTTAATCAGGCCGACTGAGGGCAGCCTGCCAGCAGATTACACAAATGTAATGACTGCAACAGTGAATACACTCTAACATCTACACTTGTGGTAAGTGTACACAACTGTACTTTTGTGCAACATTGCAGATTTATGTATCAAATCTGGTGTAAAGGCAATGGCTGTACCTGTAGAGCAATTGATATCTGACATTTATTGTCACGTTTCCAGCAGTGCACAGCGTCCGCAGAAGCTGAAGAAATTTGCACTGTTTGTGGATATTGAACCTCTAAATGTTATCAGGTATGCCCCCACTTGATGGCTGAGTTTGGCAAAAGTCATAAAAAGTATGCTTGCCTTGTGGCCCGCCCTGAGATCATACTTCTTGTCATATGAACCACGGTCTTTTAAAGTGGATCTAATAGCTGACAGATTGCAGAGCCATGACATTAAGCTGGCATTCTTCTTCCTGCAGTATGCCATTGAATCACAGCATAACTTCATTATGCTAATGCAAAGCAGGGAAAGCAAATTGCTCACATTGCATAATAAGATCCACAAAGTACTGCAGGCATATGCCAGTAGGATGTTCTTCATGTTTCACTGTTGCAGTCATTACATTTGGGTAATCTGCTGGCAGGTTGCCCTCAGTTGGCCTGATTAACAAAGTCTTGGGTCCTGCATCGGTTGCTGTCCCTTCTTCCATGATGTCAGGCCGTCAGGGGTATAAAACATGCAGCCGATGTCATTACATCAGTCTTTCTTGCTGTGCAGTGCCCGAAGCAGAAGCAGTTCGCAAGTGCCGGTTGGCCGACTCCTGAAATTTTCATTTTTGAGTTTCAGAACCGAAGTCTTCAACTAAAAGCTAAGTACCCCATTGGGGAAACTTTTTCTTGCTCCTTACCGATGTCGGTAAAAGTTAATAATTGCATTACTTGTGGGAAGCAAATACCTCATAAGGATTTTCATTTGTACTGTATTCCTTGCCTAGTCCCTGATCACAACGTACCTTGATGTCAGTTTTGTGCTAAATTTAACCAGTGCACTATTAAACGTCAGTATATTTTTGCCTCTAAATATTTTGGCTCACGATTTAATTATTCAGAAATGTCGTCGGTTAGCAATCTGACTACTGGAATACCTAAAAAATGCAAATAAAGAGACAGGCCGTCGAGGTCCAAAACTGACGCCGCCAGTTCTCCTAAGCCAGTCGCCAGTTCGCCGGTACTCAGTGAGGTGCTTTCGCAGCCCCTGATACCCGCTACTTCTGATTCGCAGGCCTCTACTGAGAACCATTCGGAGTCTGGTATGCCATGAGATGCTTCAATTATGGAACCCGCTGATGTCTCTACTTTAGATGGGTCCAGAACCGCTGTGCAGGCACCGGCTTCTGAGGGTGTTTTCAGGCCTACAGATTTGTACATTAGACTGATGCCATCTTCAAAACTAAGGCCAAAATCTAAATCTATGTCTAAAAACTGACGCCTGGGCCACGTGTGCAGGCCTCTATGCCTACAAAACAAATGATCAAAATGGCTGAAGATTTAATTACTCTGATCAGGGGTAGCCAACCCCCTCCTTCTAAGAGGCCTAGATAAGACATTGATTATGAATCTTCTGAACAGAATTCTATTTCTTCTAATGAACAGGATTTGTCTATACCTACTTATGAGGACTCTGATGCAGAAGATTCCATTCCTTCTGCTTCCCCCTTAAGGATTTTTCTTTTGGGGAAACTTTACATACCTTAAGGGAACACTTCCACTGGGAAAGTCAGGATTTCTCTGAATCTAAAAAGGGACTTAGGGATTTTCTTCTTCTTTCTCAGCATAGGCCTTTGGGTATACCTCCTGTTCTAGACATTGTTGATGATGTTTTTTTCAGAATCTAGTATGGCTCCTGATTCTCTGCCTCCAGCTCCTTTTAAGCCAGACAGATACTACAGGGTTCCTGACTCCCACAAATTCCTTTTCAAAAATCTTATTGCAGATCCTGAAACCATTTCTCAGGGTCCCAAGGGCATTAAGGCCTCTACTGCTAAAAATCCTACCCCTTCTGATAGAGATTCCGGGGCACTGGACAGATGGGGCAAGAAGGTTTACACTTCTGCAACCTTGGCAATCAGGGCTTTAAACTGTCAATTTCATATGCTTAAATATCAACAGCATATCATGGGACTGCTTAAACAGAAAATGATGTTAATTTCTGACTGTGTGGAAAATAATTACAGGATTTATTGCATTCAGCTGAACAAGTTGGAAAACATACTTTGCAATGTGGTTTTGATTCTTTGGAGGGCTCTTGCAGAGCTGCTGTAACTGGGTCTGTGCTAAGAAGGCATGCTTGGCTCAAACAGAAAGCTCTGCCTGATCATGTTAAAGCAACATTGTTGGATGCTCCTTTACAACAGGACCGTCTCTTTGGTAATAAGGTTGAAGAAGATTTAAAAAAGATGGAAGATAAAGCTAAGTCTATGCAAACTGTGAAAGATTTCTTAGAATTGCAACCTCCAAGATTTAGCAGGCACTGGCCTATTAAGAACTGGTCCTTTCCAGTTCCTTCGAGAGCCACTCAAGTCAAACCCAGGCATTCCAAAGGTTCCAGGTTTCAGTCACAAGGGACTTTTAGAACAAAACAATGGGGTGCCTCCACCTCCAAATCTGGAAACAACAAGGCACCTCCCTATGATAAACAGTCTTAATGACTTCCCTCTACACTCACCAAGCACTTACTTTTTAGCCACCCCTTTGGAGGGAAAACTGGCAACTTATAACCCAGGACAAATGGGTTTTAAATATAGTATCCCAGGGATACAGATGTCATTTTCCACACATTGCCAATCCCAAACGGATGGCCAGACCTGCCCCCAAATCAGTGGACAGAGGCCCAGAAACAAGTACTGTCCCTCATGACCATGGGGGCTTTTAACCAGTACCCAAAGAGGAAAAGCGACAAGGTTTCTATTCAAGACTTTTCCTGGTACCCAGAAAAGACAAATCATGGCGTCCAATTCTGGACTTATCTACTCTAAACACATTTCTGGACATTCCAAAATTCAAGATGCTGACTCTTCAACAGTTACTTCTATGCTAGGCAAAGATGCCTGGTTGGTAACTCTAGACTTAAAAGAGGCTTACCTGCATATCCCAATCAGGGAATCTTGCAGAAGATACCTCCGCTTCAAAGCAGGCTACTTGCATTACCAGTTCTCTGCACCACCCTTTGGCTTATCTACTGCACCCAGGGTCTTTACAAAGTGCCTGGCTCCAGTAATTGCATTTTGCAGACAAAGAAATATTCAAATATATCCATACCTGGATGACTGTCTAATTCAGGCAGAAAACAAGGACATTCTTCTAAAGCAACTGGCATTTGTAAAAAGAGTTCTAACTTGTCTAGGGTACACCATAAATGAAAAGAAATCACAACTGGTACCCTCTCAAAATATTACATTTCTGGATGCAAGCTTGAATACAACTGCCCAGATGGCTTACCTTATGCCAGAAAAGCAAATTCATTTGGTAACTTACTTCAAACAGGTGGCCACAAAAACCCTGCTATCTGCAAGACAAATGTTGCAAGCCTTGGGGTTCATGGCCCCATGCATTCTTCTAATTCCATATGCAAGACTGCATATGAGGAAACTTCAGTGGTACTTAAAAAGTTTATGGAGTCAACATTGTCACAGCCTGGAAACAATGATTCCTATCATACCTTGCCTGCAACTGGAGTTCGTATGGTGGGCAGAGGCCTGCCACCAAAACAAGGGACTGCCATTCACTCCACCCCCTGCTGCCCAAACCCTAACTAAAGACGCATCAGACTATGATATGAAGGTGCATTTGATTTGGGCTCCATTTGCCCTGAATGCACTTCCCTGCCAGATGAGCCCCCCAAGCAATCAGAAAGAGATGCTAGCTGTACAGAATGCACTGACAGCCTTCAAGAACTACCTTCATCCAGGACAATTAATTATAAAGATAGACAACACCACAGTTATGTGGTGCATAAACAAGCAGGAGGGTACACACTCCTACCCCCTTTGCAGACTAGCCATGGCATTGTGGAACATGGCCTTGACCTACCAAATACAACTACAAGCTCTATTCCTGTCAGGAAAGCTGAATACTCTGGCAGACAAACTAAGCAGAAATCTCATGGATCCACACGAATGGAAACTGGAACCAGGGATTTTCAACATGTTGACATGCAAATGGGGGAGTCCAGACATAGATCTTTTTGCCTCACCCCAGAACTGTCAGTTGGACAAATTCTGCACAAGAACTCATCACAAAAAAGCCTGGAAAGTGGATACTCTATCATTCACCTGGAAAAACCTATCAGTCTATGCTTTTCCCCCCTCTGTCTCTGCTCTCCAAAGTTCTACTAAAAGTCAAACAGGACAAATAAAAAATGATTCTGATTACTCCAGACTGGCCTTTCCAACACTGGTACCCACTCCTGCACAATGTCACACCTTCCACCGTGGCACCTGCCTCGGACACCTTACTTACTGTCTCAGCAGAACAACCAAATTCTGCACACTCAGCTCCAAGCTTTGAATCTTGCAGTGTGGCTAATCACCTAAATTCACCCTTAGCATCCCTCAGCAAACCTGTGATGGATGTCATTTTGTAGGCGAGAAGGCCTAGTACTAGAAAATCTTATGCTGACAAATGGAAAAGATTTTGTGCCTGGAACCAATCACAAGGAATAAGCCACAGCAGTGGCCAATATTCCTCAGATTTTACAATACTTAACTGAGATGCTTCACAAGGGCCTGTCCTTTTCTTCCATAACAATCCATGCCTCAGCCATTTCAGCTCATTACAACACAGAACCTCCCCTCTTCTCTCATCCTCTGCTAAAGCAGTATCTCAGAGGGGCCAAAAACATAAGACCACCCAGGAGAGCTCCAACCCCTGCCTGGGACCTCAATTTTGTATTGGAAAAACTCACTCTCCCTCCTTTCGAGCCAGCTGCAGACTTAAAATTTCTCTCCTGGAAAACAGCTTTCCATTTAGCAGTCACTTCAGCTAGAAGGATTTCTGAATTACAGGCTCTTATGGCAGTGGAGCCTTTCATTAGTTTTCATGTGGACAGGGTGTCTCTCAGGACCAATCCATCCTTCATGCCTAAGGTGGTATCCAGTGTGGCTCTTAATCAGACCATTCATTTGCCAACTTTCTTTCCCAATCCACAGAACAAGGGAGAGCGGATTCTGCATTCATTGGATGTACACAGACAACTTAGATTTTACTTTAACAGGACAAAATCTGTAAGAAAATCTGAACAACTACTGGTGGCATTTGCTGCAGGGGGTAGACTATTTCCAAATGGATAAGCCATTGTAGTCATTTCTGCTATATGCACCATGGTAAAACTATCCCCCAGGGGATCAGATCTCATTCCACCAGGGCTGCATCTACTTCTACAGCCTTTCTCAGAGGTATTCCTACCAGAGACATTCTAGAAGCTGCTAACTGGAGCTCAGTTCATACATTCACCAAACATTACCATTTACCTTTCTTCTCAAAATCCAGAGCTGGCTTTGCCACTGCTGTACTGCAAGGCCTTATAGCTGGTCCTAATGCTGTATAAATCCATCCTCCCAACCACAGCTTTGGGAATCTACCCAAATGTAATGACTGCAACAGTGAAACATGAAGAACATAGTACAGTTGTGTACACTTACCATAAATGTAGATGTTTGAGTGTATTCAGTACCAGTCATTGTCCTCATTCACAGTACAAGGGTTACCCTCCTTCCAGCCCCCTGTTTTTCTCTTACTATACCTCTACTTTCTTTTTCTATGCTTAAAAGCCTTTTTGGTGTATTTGCCTTTGTTTGGAGGTATATTTTTGTGTTTTTAATTATATATACATATATATATATTTTGCTCCCCATTTGGGGGGCACCTGAAATCTGGGGCAAGAAAAACTGATGTAATGGTGTCGGCTGCATGTTTTATACCCCTGATGACCTGACATCATAGAAGAAGGGACAGCAACTGATGCAGGACTCAAGACTTTGTTAATCAGGCTGACTGAGGGCAACCTGCCAGCAGATTACCCAAATGTAATGACTGCAACAGTGAATACACCTGAACATCTACATTTATGGTAAGTGTACATGACTGTACTGTACTGAAACTACCAATTGCAAGGCAGTTTTTGGGCAATATAAGTAGTATTGATGCAGTTCTTGAAGTGCAGGACAACATCTTAGAAGACAGCGAAATTCGTATTGGTCCTGATGCCGAAACATATTTGGACTAAAATTCAGATGATATCATGGGTACTACAATGGAGTAGAAACTATTCAAGAGAGCCAAACAATTTTACTCTGCAGTGCTATTAAAAATGAAAAAGCATTTCCCTGCAAAAGATCCCCTGCTGCATAACATGGCCAGTTTATTGAATCCAGCTATGAAACTGCAGCTTTCTTCAACTGTGATAGCAGATATTGGCACTCATCTCGGTTTTTGTAGCTCACGAGTGGAGCGATGCAAACTGATAGATGAGTTTTCAGTATATCAGATGACTGACTAAAAAATTCGATGTGTCACATCCATATGACCAAAGTACTGGTCGATGGTGCTTGGGAGCACTCCAGTACAAGACCTACCAACTTTTCAAAAGCTAATGAGAAGTGTTCTCTGTTTGCCACACTCAAACAGTGAAGCAGAACAGGCATTCAGCATGGCTCACAAAGTAAAAACAGAGCCCGAGCAGTCACTTGGCCCAAAAACATTAAACTCTTTATTAGCAATAAAGATGAATAAGGACAATGACTGGTACTGTGAACAAGGACAATGACTGGTATTGTGGACAATGACTGGTACTGTGAATGAGGACAATGACTGCTACTGTGAATGAGGACAATGACTGGTACTGTGAATGAGGACAATGACTGGTACTGTGAGTGAGGACAATGACTGGTACTGTGAACGAAAACAATGACTGGTACTGTGGCCGAGGACAATGACTGCTACTGTGAACGAGGACAATGACCGGTACTGTGAACAAGGACAACGACTGGTACTGTGAACGAGGACAATGACTGCTACTGTGCACGAGGATAATGACTGCTACTGTGAACGAGGACAATGACTGGTACTGTGCACGAGGACAATGACTGATACTGTGAATGAAGACAGTGACCGCTGCTGTGAACAAGAACAGTGACCACTACTGTAAATGAGGACAGTGACCGCTACTGTGAACGAGGACAATGACCGGTACTGTGAACGAGGACAATGGCCGCTACTGTGAATGAGGACAATAACCGCTACTGTGAAAGAAGAAATGATCGGTAATGTGAAGGAGGACAATGACTGCTACTGTGAACGAGGACAATGACCGCTACTGTGAAAGAGGACAAATGACTGCTACTGTGAACAAAGACAGTGACCGCTGCTGTGAATGAGGAAAATGACTGGTACTGTGAACGAGGACAATGACTGCTACTGTAAACGAGGACAATGACTGGAACTGTGAATGATGACAGACTGCTTCTGTGAATGAGGACAATGACTGCTGCTGTGAACGAGGACAATGACTGGTACTGTGACCGAGGACAATGACTGGTACTGTGAACGAGGGCAATGACTGTTACTGTGAACAAGGACAATGACCGGTACTGTGAACGAGGACAATGACTGGTACTGTGAACGAGGACAATGACTGGTACTGTGAACGAGGACAATGACTGCTGCTGTGAATGAGGACAATGACTGGTACTGTGAACGAGGACAATGACTGGTACTGTGAACGAGGACAATGACTGGTACTGTGATCGAGGACAATGACTGGTACTGTGAACGAGGACAATGACTGCTACTGTGAATGAGGACAATGACTGGTACTGTGAACGAGGACAATGACTGGTACTGTGAATGAGGACAATGACTGTTACTGTGAACGAGGACAATGACTGGTACCGTGAACAAGGACAATGACTGGTACTGTGAACGAGGACAATGACTGCTACTGTGAACGAGGACAATGACTGGCACCGTGAACGAGGACAATGACTGGTACTGTGAACGAGGACAATGACTGGTACTGTGAATGAGGACAATGACTGGTACTGTTAACGAGGACAATGACTGGTACTGTGCACGAGGACAATGACTGGTACTGTGAACGAGGACAATGACTGGTACTGTGCACGAGGACAATGACTGGTACTGTGAACGAGGACAGTGACCGGTAATGTGAACAAGGACAATGACTGGTAATGTGAACGAGGACAATGACTGGTACTGTGAATGAGGACAATGACTGCTACTGTGAACGAGGACAATGACTGCTACTGTGAACGAGGACAATGACTGGTACTGTGAACGGGGACAGTGATTGCTACTGTGAACGAGGACAATGACTGCTGCTGTGAATGAGGACAATGACTGTTATTGTGTCAAACATCCTAAGGACATGCTGGAAGCAGCAAGACAAGCAACCGCTGCTTACAATAAAGAACATTCCAGCATGGCATCAGCTGCAGAAACTAGCTCTGCCTGCCAAGGTGCAGAAGGTGAATCAGTAGTCTGAATGTACTGCCTTATTCCATGTATTGCTTCCTTTCCATATAAGCACCATTTTGTAAGAGTATTTATGAGGGGAGCTGAACATGTCTGACTAATCTAATACAGTTTTCATGAAAAATATGAATAATCCTCTATTTTGATGTGTCAGTCTATATAATTCTCTAATAAAAAATGCTTAAAATGGTGCCCTGTTTTTGTGTAATTGAATGAATGGTGGGTGTGTCCGTTAATGCGCTTATTTAAATATACATATCTTATGTTAATGAGGTGTCCCTGAATATCCCTGATTTTAAGACCCTTTGTCCCTAATTCTCTGATCTGGAGGTTGAGAGGTATGCATAAACCCCTTTACATTTTTAAAATATTCATTCTGGAGTGCTGCTTACCTTAACTACCCTACCATTAGTTCAAACGGGCTTGCACGTTGCCTTGCTTATCCACAATGTCTGAAAAAAAATGAGGTCAATGGAGACTTTGTACAATAATATATTAATTCCCCAAAAAATATACAATTATTTTTCTGCTATTATGCAGTTGTTGAAGGTGGGCATTTCTTTGCACAGGCTTTCACATTGCCATATCCATCACAAATATCCTGCACTCAATATATTTGCATAAAGGCATAGACGTGCTCTGTGCAAGTGCAAACCTAGGGGCTATGAATGCAATTCCAAATTTCCAAGCTTTATGCTACTGGTCCAATTATCTCCCTGCAGTAAAATTATAACAGAGGAAAAGAGGTGCTATTACATAGTTAGCCTAGCTCGTATAGGCTGAACTGAAGCATTCTGCTGTGAATTTGATTACATTAGTAGTCATGCCGCGGTGGTTCGGTGGTAGCATTGTTACCTCACAGCAAGAGGTTCTCCCGTTCGATTCTCGGCTGGGCTTGGGAGTGCCTTCTGTGTGGAGTCTGCATGTCCTCCCCGCGGTTGGGTAGCGTTCGAAAGACATGCGTGTGTAAATGGGCATGCCTTCGTTGAAGGCTGGGCGTCGAGCTGGCACCTCAGCGTTTCGTAAAAATCTACTGCCAATTATTAGCGGACCGGAGTTCCGCTGTGATGACCCCTTACCGGGAAAAGCCAAAAGACAAACAAGTTACTAACCATACTGGTTCTGGCTTACTTCTTCATGTTAATTAATTCAGATACTCCTACAAAGCAGCATGTAGTATTTTTTTTCAGTTACCACAGTCTGAATACTAGGTTTCTATCTGTTGTTGTAATACTGAAGTCAGGATTTATTTCTAAAGGCATTACCGGACATCATGCGTATTATGTAGCAAAGCATGATAATTGTTTTCTTTTTGCTTACCTTTGCTATGCACTATGGGAAATACTGACATCAGCAAGGCCAACTGGCCACTTCAATGGCAAGGCCAACTGACCACTTCAACACATGCTCCCTGACATCAGCAACAATGGCAAGGCCAACTGACCACTTCAACACATGCTCCCTGACATCAGCAACAATGGCAAGGCCAACTGACCACTTCAATGGCAAGGCCAACTGACCACTTCAACACATGCTCCCTGACATCAGCAACAATGGCAAGACCAACTGACCACTTCAATGGCAAGGTTCAATACATGCTCCCTGACATCAGCAACAATGGCAAGGCCAACTGACCACTTCAAAGGCAAGGCCAACTGACCACTTCAATGGCAAGGCCAACTGACCACTTCAACACATGCTCCCTGACAGCAACAATGGCAAGGCCAACTGACCACTTCAATGGCAAGGCCAACTGACCACTTCAGCACATGCTCCCTGACAGCAATGGCAAGGCCAACTGACCAATGGCAAGGCCAACTGACCACTTCAGCACATGCTCCCTGACAGCAACAATGGCAAGGCCAACTGACCACTTCAATAGCAAGGTTCAACACATACTCCCTGACATCAGCAACAATGGCAAGGCCAACTGACCACTTCAAAGGCAAGGCCAACTGACCACTTCAATGGCAAGGCCAACTGACCACTTCAACACATGCTCCCTGACAGCAACAATGGCAAGGCCAACTTACCACTTCAATGGCAAGGTTCAACACATGCTCCCTGACAGCAACAATGGCAAGGCCAACTGACCACTTCAAAGGCAAGGCCAACTGACCACTTCAACACATGCTTCCTGACATCAGCAACAATGGCAAGGCCAACTGACCACTTCAATGGCAAGGCCAACTGACTACTTCAACACATGCTACCTGACAGCAACAATGGCAAGGCCAACTGACCACTTCAATGGCAAGGCCAACTGACCACTTCAGCACATGCTCCCTGACATCAGCAACAATGGCAAGGCCAACTGACCACTTCAATGGCAAGGCCAACTGACCACTTCAGCACATGCTCCCTGACAGCAACAATGGCAAGGCCAACTGACCACTTCAATGGCAAGGCCAACTGACCACTTCAACACATGCTCCCTGACAGCAATGATGGCAAGGCCAACTGACCACTTCAATGGCAAGGCCAACTGACCACTTAAACACATGCTCCCTGACAGCAACAATAGCAAGGCCAACTGACCACTTCAATGACAAGGTTCAACACATGCTCCCTAACATCAGCAACAATGGCAAGGCCAACTGATCACTTCAAAGGCAAGGTTCAACACATGCTCCCTGACAGCAACAATGGCAAGGCCAACTGACCACTTTAATGGCAAGGCCAACTGACCACTTCAACACATGCTCCCTGACAGCAACAATGGCAAGGCCAACTGACCACTTCAATGGCAAGGCCAACTGACCACTTCAACACATGCTCCCTGACATCAGCAACAATGGCAAGGCCAACTGACCACTTCAATGGCAAGGCCAACTGACCACTTCAACACATGCTCCCTGACAGCAACAATGGCAAGGCCAAATGACCACTTCAATGGCAAGGCCAACTGACTACTTTAACACATGCTCCCTGACAGCAACAATGGCAAGGTCAACTGACCACTTCAACACATGCTCCCTGGCATCAGCAACAATGGCAAGGACAACTGACCACTTCAATGGCAAGGCCAACTGACCACTTCAACACATGCTCCCTGACAGCAACAATGGCAAGGACAACTGACCACTTCAATGGCAAGGCCAACTGACCACGTCAACACATGCTCCCTGACAGCAACAATGGCAAGGTCAACTGACCACTTCAATGGCAAGGCCAACTGACTACTTCAACACATGCTTCCTGACATCAGCAACAATGGCAAGGCCAACTGACCACTTCAATGGCAAGGCCAACTGACTACTTCAACACATGCTACCTGACTGCAACAATGGCAAGGCCAACTGACCACTTCAATGGCAAGGCCAACTGACCACTTCAGCACATGCTCCCTGACAGCAACAATGGCAAGGCCAACTGACCACTTCAATGGCAAGGCCAACTGACCACTTCAACACATGCTCCCTGACAGCAATGATGGCAAGGCCAACTGACCACTTCAATGGCAAGGCCAACTGACCACTTCAACACATGCTCCCTGACAGCAACAATGGCAAGGCCAACTGACCACTTCAATGGCAAGGCCAAATGACCACTTCAACACATGCTCCCTGACAGCAACAATGGCAAGGCCAACTGACCACTTCAATGGCAAGGCCAACTGACCACTTCAACACATGCTCCCTGACAGCAACAATGGCAAGGCCAGCTGACCACTTCAATGGCAAGGCAAACTGACCACTTCAACACATGCTCCCTGACATCAGCAACAATGGCAAGGCCAACTGACCACTTCAATGGCAAGGCCAACTGACCACTTCAACACATGCTCCCTGACATCAGCAACAATGGCAAGGCCAAATGACCACTTCAATGGCAAGGCCAACTGACTACTTTAACACATGCTCCCTGACAGCAACAATGGCAAGGTCAACTGACCACTTCAACACATGCTCCCTGGCATCAGCAACAATGGCAAGGACAACTGACCACTTCAATGGCAAGGCCAACTGACCACTTCAACACATGCTCCCTGACATCAGCAACAATGGCAAGGACAACTGACCACTTCAATGGCAAGGCCAACTGACCACGTCAACACATGCTCCCTGACATCAGCAACAATGGCAAGGTCAACTGACCACTTCAATGGCAAGGCCAACTGACTACTTCAACACATGCTCCCTGACAGCAACAATGGCAAGGCCAACTGACCACTTTAATGGCAAGGCCAACTGACCACTTCAACACATGCTCCCTGACATCAGCAACAATGGCAAGGCCAACTGACCACTTCAATGGCAAGGCCAACTGATTACTTCAACACATGCTCCCTTAGAAAGGTGCAACCCTAAAATATTGTTTGAGCAAAAATTCTCTACAAATTCTTTCCACCGTGTGCCATTCTCCTGTAGTGACTGACTGCTTGCTTACTAAGTTCAGCATTTACAAAGGGAAAGAAAATTGAGCAGATTATGTAATATCCTGAGGCATATATAAAAAGTGGTTACTACAGATGAGATGAAGGCAGAATGAGACACACCAAAAATGCAGCCCTACCTTGGGGGTGTAGGTTTTGATTGGAGGACAACCTCTTCCTCCACAGTTCAGTGCAAAGTGAATGAGTGGTTGCACTTCAGATAAGGACACCTGGGCAGAAATAAGCATATATTCTTAGGTTAATTCTGACTTAAAGTCTGTACCACTGCTTGCGGTTTATGACTTTGCAATACACAGACATTTCAAACAAATTCTGACTTGACATTTGTCACTTCAGTTTAGAAGACTAATATTCTTACATCTTTATTTGTCTACTAGATGACAACACAGTCATAGTACAGACAGTAATACTTTCCGTCCCAAATCATATAATTTAATTCCTGTTGAACAGACATAGAACACTGGAGCTTTTGCAAAAGATATTCAGTTGAGTGTGTAGTGTTTTGCAGCATGAGTTTTGTGTGCAGCAGGTTGCGGGTACAAATGAATTGTTTTAATTTTGATCAGCCAATATTTACTTGTATATGCATGTCTAGGTATGTATATTAAATTACAACAGTGGCTAATCTGGTGAAAAAACAAAACAGGTTTTAACATGTGTCCAGCAAGGGTGAGGTGGAGCACAAACACTGGAATGAGTTTTAACATGGGTTCTACGTCTTGTTTTTTATTCAGAACTCAACTGAAGAAACAATTGTGCATTCATTTGCGCATGAATATTTCCCATTATCAAATTCACGAGACCAAAGACATGAGAACCATATATGGTTCTAATAACAATTATACAAAAAGAATTGCAAATACAACACTCAGAAACATTAAAATGCTTTTCTACACAAGTGTCACATTTTATCATGGCTGTCTTTCACAAACACACTTCCTAGTCACAACAGTAAATAAAGTGACTGAAAAAAATTATATATATATATATATATATATATATATATATATATATATATATATATATACATACATATATAAATATCTCTCTCTCTCTCTCTATATATATATATATATATATATATGTATATATGGGTCCACTTCTAAATATTGAAAGCTCATAATCTCGAAATTCAAAATACTGAGACCAAAATCTTGAAAGATCAAAATACTGAAAACTCAAAATACTGAATTTCATATTGGAAAAACAGAGTACACCAACACTTACAATATTCCAGCATAACTACATAACAAAACATATTACTCTTCTCCAACTATAAGCAGGACGGCAAGCCCCCCTGTACCCCCTATACTCCCTATGTGGGGGCTGTGCCCCCCACACCCCCTGCTACTTAAATATATCAACTCTGAGATCGCACTCCACAGAAGAAAATGGCAAACATACCATTACCTGCTTCATGACTGCCTGTTGTAACCGTAGTCATGTTCCCTTTTAATGTACTGTACTACAACATAACTCCTCTTAGTGTAGTAAAGTGCGATCTCGGAGTTGATACATTTAAGTAGTGGGGGGTGCAGGGAGGCTTGCCCCCAGCTAATAGTTGGAGTAAAGTAATATGCTTTGTCTTTTATTTGTTTCTCTATGTACTTCTGGTGGATTATAGTAAGTGTTAGCATCCTGTAGTTTTTTTCGATATGAGGAAATTCAGTATTTGAGTTTTCAGCATTTTGAACTTTCAAAATTTTGGACTCAGTATTTTGAATTTTGTGATTATGAGCTTTCAAGATTTAGAAGTGGACCTATATATATATATATATATATATATATATATATATATATATATATATATATATATATATATATATGTACACACACACACACACACATGTACACATACACACACACATGCACACACATGTACACAAATATATATATATATATATATATATATATATATATATATATATATATGCCACACAGGGACAGCAGTATGCCTAATGGACAATTGCCTGATTTCCCAGTACTAAAAAAATGCAAAGCAATGTTTCTGTGATAAGGAACTTTACTATTCCCAACATAAAGTGACCTCTGAGATAGGATCTTGACCCCCCCCAAAAAAAATGTTTTAATTTGTATAGATCTGTTAGTAGTGCACGTGTTAGCAAATCAGAACTAGCAATCATTCTAATAATGAACAGTTGTATATGTTACAGGAAGATCACATTAATTTGTAGCTGCTAAATAGCTATCTATTTAGACAAAGCACACAGGATGGGAAAGAAGACCTACAGTGATCTACTCTGTAAAATGTATATCTAACTTTTGAAAACAGTATAAAAATAATGAAATTAAAATGACTGACTCATAAAATGGACTACATAAAGTTCTAATCTCAAAATCACTTCCTAGATAAATGTGTCCTCTTTGAAGTGTCAAAATAAAGCGGGATGGAGCATGTTGCTTGAATACAACCGTTGTGATACAGATTGCTCAAGACAGGCACATTCCATGGAAATCTTGTTGAATGGGAACTGACTGGCAACCCAGTTACCCAAATGCAAGGAATACAGTGCAGGTTTCTAGGATGAATAGTATCTACTCTAGTTTACTGGACTCAGAATTCTAATCCCTTCCCTAATTTGTGAAAGGTGTTTTTCCTTTCTCTTCAAGTTTACCCCCTGCTCTTTCAAAGAGCAGGTGGTTTTGATGTACCTGTCTTTGGACATGGTGGAGTAAATGTACTGTCGTTTGTTCAGCTCTTTTGGAAGCTTTACTTCTGTGAAATGTCGAAAATAAATAAATAAATGCCTTACAGGCTACAATCTCAACTAGTCAGAGGAGGTCACCTGACAGCTGATCAGGCTCATTTCAGACACAGGGCTTCTTACCAGGGGTATAGTCAATAAATGACATGTTGTACTCACAAACTCATACTGCTGCCACACCGACTCAGACATTTAAAAAGTGGGCACATCACTCAAGCTGTTGCCCCCACAACACTTAATATGCTTAACATTTGCAACTGTTCATTAAATAAACTATTAGAAATATTGATTTAAATGTTTAATCCTCTCTGCAAACAAGCTATATGCATGTTGTTAGAGGCATTAATTTAGATTGTTATAGACATAATATGGCATGATAAAACCCCAATTTTGTACTTGTGCTCAGAAGAAAAATGTACTCTGTAGAGTACAAAGACTATGCCTGGTTACACCCTTGTTTTTTTTACAGATACCTTACTTAAAGCCATTTGCTCACCTAATATCTCTGCCAGAGTGCTCTGTAAGGATTTTTTTTTTTTAAATCTGCCAACTCATTACACTTCCAAAACATATGTCACCAGTTACCTCTTTCTTCTCCATCACACCTCCAACATTTGCCATCAACCTAAGAAGAAATCTTTGACATTTGCTTGGGGTATAAAACTACCTATGCAAACGCTTCCAAGCAAAGATACCAAACTTCTGGACTTATGTCTTCCCTTGTAAATTGCTTTTCCAATCTCTCTTTCCAATCTTTTCTAACCGCCTCTAAACGATTCTTGTAGTTATTGTACAATATTGTATATGCCCTACTAATTATCCCTTTGTTTAGTATTATGTTTTTTTTCTTGGTTACATAACCGTGTGGTTAGTCTGTTTAAGTAATTCAAGTATAAAGGACAGAGTCCTCAGTATTGGGGTTCAGGGACATCGCCCCTTTCAAAGTGCACTAAATTTGTGGTTTTGTGACAAATCAACTAGCTGGTCAGTTATGATCGACTAGATGGCTTGCTGAGGAGTCTGGGGTTGGCACAGCTATGCAAAGAAAGGTACTGGGTTTGATTCTGAACGTAGTGACATATTATGTCCTTATTAGTCTCATTGCCATAACAATTTAATTTTTTCTGAACAAGTATCCAAAACATTTAAGCATTTTTGTATTATTGGCGCCATTCTTCACTGCACTTTCCATGATGTCAAACAAGCAGTGAAGTATATGGAGAAAATATATAAGTAAGCAAACATATCCTCTGTGCAGGTAATCTACTAACATTTTTGTAACATGCTAAGCAAAACTTGCATAACAAATGTTTGAAACAAAGTTTTAATTAGGGAATTCCTTAACTGGAGCTTTCCTCCACATGATTCCTTCTTTGTAATGGGAGCAAAAGGGTGAAGTCTCCTTTCATATTTAAATCATAAGAAGAAAGAAAACATTAATGAAAAAAAACTTTTGTTTCAACACCTCACCTCCTGAACCACACTCTGGGTGAAATTCCAAAAGCATTATTGTAAGCAAGTCCTCTTCAATTTCTACTTATGGGGTTTGGTATAATGGTTAAGGTGGTTGCTTCACAGACATAATGTATAGGGTGTGATTCTCACTTTTGAGGGAAATTGTCTAGGCTTAAAATGGCCTTCACGGGCAGCTAGCTTGGTACATACTTATGAATGTGCAAAGCAGCCTTTACAACACAGTTAGTAGGTTCATAGATAAGTGCTAGGCTAGCTGCCTTTGTGGGCCATTTTAAGCCTAGCCAAATTCCCCTTGAAAGGTGAGAATTAAACCATGTACCTTGTGCCTGTGAAGTAAACACCTTAACCATTATACCAACCCACAACTCTAATCCCCTGCTGAAATCATTAAACGCCCCAGTCCTAGCTGTATGTCTCATGCTAGAAAAGCCCTTCCAGTGTGATGTGCTCAAATGACATTCAAGAACATACTGGCGGTAAAGTTCTATCTCTTTATTGGCTTATTGGATACTTACTGAATCATGGTACTACCAGTACATGCAGATCATGGATGACCGGCACATTGTGATAGTACCCTGCTGCTCATGAAAGCAGTGGAATCTCCTCCATCAGTCACTCGCAAACAACTCATTTACACACACAGGCATGCACACAGGCACACATGCATGTGCATACATGTACGCACATGCACACTCTACCGTCCTTGTACCCATCCCTACACTCCCATGGTCTCCTCCATCCCTATAACACTTTAGTGCCATTATGATACTTTACAATACTCAGGTTTGCTGGTCTAGTGTAGCCCCCCCCCTACTTTCTTTTTTTTTTTCAAAACAGGTTTATTGTTTTAACATATAAGAGAACCCCCCCCCCTACCTTCTGATCCTTGTTATGATATAGGTGCCATTACAGCACTTTAAAGAGTCAACACTGGTGGTGCAGTTGTGTACCCCCCTAATCCTAATCCTAACGTTGATGTCATTACGGGTATTAGGCCTGTTCTATAGTGGGCTACCCCCATCCTCTTCATCCCTGTAGCAATGTTGGTGCCTCTGGGCAATTTATAGATTCATTCCTGGTGTCCATGGTCCCACCCCACAATCCCTGTACTGTGGTTGGTGCATTAAGGCACTTACGACTGTGCCCTGGTTATCCCCCACCCCCATTTTATTGTTTTGTGCCTTAGGGCACTCTTTCCTGGTGTCTAGTGTATCCCCTCATCCCCATCATAAATCTGGTGCTGATACAGCACTGTAGGGTGTGTATACCCTTCCCCCTTATCCCAATAGTAACTGTGCTGCCAGTACAGTACTTTTTCATATTATTCTCACTGTTGTCCATTGGTCCACACCCCCCTGTGAGTACTGTGTCATTATGGCACCTTTACAGTAAGTCCTGGTGTCTGGTGTTTCAACCCTGTCCCATTCATGTTCATGGCTGAACATGTCCTTTGGCTGTGTTTGTTACCATCACATGGTGGGGGTGGGCTGCTCTATATGGCTGAGTGCTTTCTTGAATCATTCAGTCATATAGATGGCTTCCTGCGAGTGGTTTGGGGGAAACAGCACCTGGCTAATTAGCATATGCCTCTCCACCTGGAATGCCTCATTAATATTCCACACAGCCACAAGGACAGCTCTTCATGGAGCTGCATGTCCTTATGTTGGAGAACTATGCAGCACCATGCAGGGGTGCATCCTGAATACAAAATACCTACTGTAACGTGTACACATAGTGGTAGGTTCATGAATCCAGCCTGGTATCTTGGAGAAGGTTAGAACAAGGTTTTATGAATCTCATCCATGATTTCAGTACCTCCCCAAAATGTAGTTTACAACACCAATGTTCACTAGAAGATCACACTTTTTTTAAGTGTCATTCAGCCTTCTTCACTTACATCCATGCATCTACCTTCCAGGAATTATAACAGCATGCAGAGACACAATGCAGCTGCCCATTCTTTCCTGTGAAAAAATGACAATTGATAACAATGAAAAAAAGGAAACTCCAGCACTACATCCCACATACATTTACTGAAATGTATCCGCACCTCAATGGGGGAGCACCTTAAACTCATATACAGTAACTTCACAGCTGCACAACAGCAAGGAAAGGCAAAACTACCCAAAGCACTGCACTAAGGCCTCTCAAAGTGATCTCATTATGCAAAGTACGCAATACAATCTATGATATACAGTAACTCTGACCAGTTACTATTAAGTAATTAGAACCTGAACACCTGGTTGCTGAGCAGATGTAGGTAAGTCAGCTGCAAAGACCGCCATGATGTGGTGCTGTAGAGGAAGTGCCACACAGCACTGCCCGCCCAGAGACGACGGCCTCTGCACAGATAATGCTTGGCATTTCTTGCTAAAAATAAATGCTTTGGAACAAAATAGTTAGCAAAGAAGCAAATATATAATTAAAATATATTCCTAAGTAACTAAATACCTGAATGCGTGGATCACCTTTGGAGAAAGGCCTGGTCAGTTGTGCAACACCTTTCTTGTTTCCTCGGAGGACACCATTTTCAATGTCCTGAAGTGTGAAGACTTGTCCACCAATCAGATAGCTGACACAGTTAAAAAACTGAAACCCAGAGACCACTGTTATTGATTTAAAACTGGTGCCAATTAAAAGAGACTTTTCAACATAAAAAAAAATTCAACAAAACATTTTAAATGTTAATTTCTCTCAATGGACTATACTTTGTTTTAGATATTTTTTTCATGGTTTTCAGAAAAGCATCTAATAACAAACCAACCTCTTACTTTCTGTCAGTAAAATTATAACCTATGGTTTAAAATGAGAAATTTATTTGGATTTTGCCTTGTAGTCCTCATCAACCAGAGTAGCCCCACAATGCGAGATGTTGTCAATCAAAAATGGTGGTACAACAACTCTATTCCCTATCTCATGGATTATAAGTAATGCTGAAATCTTATAATGCACATCCTGACATAATGTGCCATCACTGTGTTGGCTGACACGTGTCCTAATAGCTTCATAAACTTCCTAATGGAGACAGAAGTCTGTAGCTACCCAGTAAAACACATAAATTACAGTTGTGTAAGTAAATGTACATAAAGAAATGTAAATAGAGAAACCAAATGGCTTAATGGTTAAGGTATTTGCCTCCCATGCACAAGGTACAAGGTTTGATCCTGACCTCCGACCAATGCTTGTTTAGAGTTTGCATGTTCTCCCTGTGTCTCCGTGCGGTTTCACCCATGTCCGAAAAACATGCTGAGTGTTTCCAACTCAAACTCACCAATGAATGGAGCTATGGGCAGCAGCACAGACTCTACATGGTGCCTATAGGGGGAAAAGTTGTACAGACCAACCGCTTTGGGCATCTACTCTGGCGTGCAGTATCCTCAAGATAGGAGCACATGGATCACAAACTGCACGCCGTAGCAGGGCTAGCCACTTGATGGTGTAAAATATGGCTCTAGGTGATTCGGTCATGTTGACTAATGTCACCAAAAATGGACATGGGTAGTTACTGGTGATAAGTAGGTTGAGGACCTGGCCTACTCTGACCCACGCTAGTGACCCTTGCTAACAGGAGGAGGGGTATATGTGCCCCTATTGACCAACCAACTTGCCAAAGATGAACTGAGAATTGCTATGCTTAATATAGGTTCACTGACCGGACACATCTTGGAAGTGGATGACATGATGATACAGAGGAGGCTGGATATCCTGTGTGTCCAAGAGACAAGATGGAAGGGGCAGTGCAGCAAAGCCACTTGGCTTGGGATCCAGACTCTACTACTCACGTGGGGGATATGGTGTAGGAATTTTGGTGAGAGAGAGACTTCAGATGGCAGTGAGGGATATCATCAGAATTAATGACAGACTCATGGCAATCAGGCTCCAGTGTAATGACAGGGCAGTATTCATAATCTCAGCCTGTGCCCCAAGCAGGGTTGTGATAGTGAGAAAAGGAGTGCATTCAAATAGCAGTTGCAGGACCTACTAGATAAAGCAGGACAACATGAATTGGTGTTGATAATGGGTGGCTTGGATGCACATATTGGGACAGACAGAACATGATATGAGGACTGCCTTGGTCCACATGGGTGGGGCAACAGGAATAAAGAAGGAGAAGCCATTCTAGACTTCTGTCTGGGAAATGGCTTGATAGTAGCCAACACATGGTTCAGAAAGAGAGACAGTCACAAGATCACATACAAGAGTAGCCAACATGCAACTCAGGTAGACTTTCTCCTAGTAAGGAAAAGGCAATGGGGTAGAATCCATGATTGCAGAGTTATCCCCAGTGAAACAGTCAGCCCACAGCATAAACCACTAGTTGCCATAATCAGCTGCAAGCAGTGGTCAGATAAGGCTCTATGGTCAACAGAGACCAGGCTGAAGATCTGGAAGTTGACTGGAGAGAATGTACAGCAGTTCAAGGAATTACTCAGGACTCTAGCACCCCAGGAAAAGGAGGAAATAGGTGGAGTTGAAGAAGAGTGGCAGCGCCTAAAAACAGCACGTGTTAGGACTACAGAAAAGATATGTGACTGAGCCAGGTATGGAAATAAGGTACATAAGGAAAGCTGGTGGTAGAATTTGGAAGTCCAGAAAGTCATCAAAAGAGAGGAGAAGTGCAGGAAGAAGTGGGAGATAGGAAAGACTGACCAGACTAAGAAGGACTACTGGTTGGCTAACAAAGAAGCAAAGAAAGAAGTTGCAATAGCAAAGAAGAGGGCATCGGAGGCAGTGTGACAACTTCTGGAAAGTGACTCAGTAAGGGGCACAAAGAAACTATATCAGGTTGCAAGGCAAAGACAGAAAGATAAAGAAGATAGTCAAACACCCTTCATAAGAGATGCCAGCAACAACCTGCTCACCAGTCCATAGGACATCAAAGGCAGATGGAAGGAGTATTTCCAGCAGCTTCTGAATGAAGAAAACCCCACAGAAGATGTACTGCCCCAGAAACTGCCTACAATGAGAGAAGAAGAGGAGCCCACCCCAGAAGAAGTAAGAACAGCAGTAAGGAAAATGAAGTCAGGGAAAGCAGCAGGCTCAGATGAGGTCACAGCAGATAGGATAAAGATGCTGGGTGATATAGGAGAGAAATGGCTCCTGAGGGTACTAAGCAGCGTGGAGAGAAAGGCATATCCTAGATGACTGGAGAATAAGCATACTTGTGCCAGTGTACAAGAACAAAGGGGACATCCACAACTGTGGGCAGTATAGAGGCATCATACTCCTACCACACTGCATGAAAGTTCTGGAGAGGGTGATTGATAAACAGATACACAGAGTAGTAGAATGTAAGATGGTAAGATGGGAGATGAGCAGTTCAGATTCAGATCAGGATGCAGCACAATTGACCTGATGTTTGCATTGAGACAGATACTTGAGAAGAAGCTAGAGATGAGGAGAGAGTCCAACTGGGCCTTCCTAGACTTGGAGAAAGTATATGACAAGGTCCCAAGAAAGCTGATCTGGGCAGTACTGCAGTGGTCTGAAGTCCCGGAAACATTGGTAGAATTAGTACAGGCTATGTACAAGGACCCAGTGACTCAAGTACGAACAGTGTTTGGCCTCACAGAGGGGTTCCCAGTGAGAATGGGTGTACACCAGGGTTCAGCTCTGAACCTACTGCTGTTCATACTGGTGATGGAATACATTAGCAAACAGGTTGGAGGGGACAGATCAACAACGCTGCTGTACGCAGACGATGTGGCAGTACAGGCAGATTCTGAGCTAGAACTTCAGCAAAGGATAGGAGAATGGAATGCAAATCTGAAGGTATATGGGATGAAACTAAGCACAGATAAGTAATGGCAGTAAACTGGGGAAATCAGAAGAAGCTGAGAATAGAGACAGAAGGGAAGATAGTGGAACAGGTAAATAGCTTCAAGTATCTGGGAGGGGTGGTTGAAGAAAAGGGTAGTCTGAATAAAGAGGTTAAAGCTAGAATCAGAGGGGCTGCAGCCAACTGGCATAGAGTATCAGGTGTAGTCTATGACAAAAGAATGCCAAAGAAGCTGAAAAGTAAGGTGTACAAGACAGTGGTGTGACCAGTTCTACTGTATGGTACAGAAAACCTGGGCAGTAGAGGCAGAAGAGTTGAGAAGTTAGAGGTAATGGAAATGAAGAGCCTGAGAAAGGTGGTAGGATGCGCACTGTGGGACAGATGAAGAAATGAGGACATAAGAGCAGAAGCCAAAGTAGCCCTAATTGCAGAAAAGATCAAAGAGAACTGATTACAGTGGGATCAAACACTCAGTACCAAGGTGTTTCGGAAGTACCCCCAATATAATACGCTACTCCATGCCTCCAGCTTTCATCCCAGACATATAATTAATAACATTCCCAAATCTCAATTTCTTCACCTTAGATGTATATGCTCCTCTGAGAAATCCTACCAGGAGTTTCAATGTGATCTCATTAAGAGATTTGATCACAGGGGTTATGATCATAGCACTGTTTTGACTGCTAGTAGCTGGGCTTCTACACAAGCAAGATCTGATCTGCTAACATATAAACCCAGAGATCTGGATGACAATGCTAATCTTAGGTTTGTCACCACTTATGGGTGCAATATCAATGTCCTTATGGACATTGTTGATTGATATTGGGGTATTTTAAGGTCAGATGATAGAATCTCTGAAATTTTGGGGCCTAGGTGCTTGTTTTCTTTTCGATGGGCCCCCACTTTGGGGTCACACCTCAGCCATTACAAACATAGGAGGGAGACTATTCAACAGCAGACTACTTTATTTAGATATCTACTTAAGGGTTGTTTCCCCTGTGGTCATTGTTCTGCTTGCCAATATGTTCTCAAATCCAAAGGTTTCACCAGTGCAAATACAACCGAAGTTCATGATATCTTATTTTTTGGTAACTGTAGCACAGACTGGCTGATTTATTTAGCTAGCTGTTCCTGCTCAGCATTTTATGTGGGCCAAACATCTACGTCCTTGTGGGTCTGGATTTCTGAACATTTAAGTGATATTCAAAATAAACGAGCTTCCAGCTCATTATATAAGACACTCTCCAACATGCTACAGCACAGTTTACTTTTACAATCATTGATACAATAAAAGGAAATAGACAGGGCAAAATGGGTTGGCACTCTGTTTTAACTATCAGGGAACGTAATTGGATCATCAGGCTTGGGGGATTATTCAGGCCTGGTCTCAATGAGCAATTGTAATGAATTACTTAATTGGAGTGCAATATGTATTTAAGTCAACTTTAAATTTTCTGTGTGTTATGTTCACTGAGGAAGGCACACTGATGCCGAAACTGGTTTGACTGTTTTTGCTATAGCTCACTATAGCTTTTTGGAGTTGCCACAATAAAGAATTTGGGTTTCACTACTTGGTGCTGGCCATTTTTGTGATTGCTTCAGGTTTTGTGGGCCTTTGCACCAGCCGTACTTGCGGTTCCTGTGTGGGTATCTGGCCATCATGAACTTCCCAGAGGACACCAAGATGTTCAAAGAGGGCCTTTACCAAACTGAAAGCTGGTATCAAAACCATGGACTAAAATTAAATGTTAAGAAATGCATAGTAATATCCTTCGGTGAGCAAGAAGTCACACATAACTATCATATTGACAACACATCCTGAAAATTGATCCAGTAGTTAGGGATCTGGGAACCTTTGTAGACAATGATCATCATGAATCTACTGTTTTAAGAAACTGCTTTTTCATTGCACAACTTATTAATAAGGCATGGCATTCAGGTCCAGGGACATGGTAACTTCACTGTATTCTGCCGTCATCCGCAGCTTCTCAGGCATCCTTATTACTTTAATGCATGTGATAGAACAGCGTACAATTTGGTTTTATTTAAAGATAGCTGCTGCAGGTTTTCTTAGGGCTAAAAGTTGGTCTTTTTTGAAAGCATACAATCTGTTTTCACATCTGCAAGGGTAACCCAACTATACTACCGCCACTACTAACCACAGTCAGCATTAGCTAGTTGTCTTTACATACTTTAAAATCTTGTCTGACAACTTTGTTACTAATATTATAAACGACAAGAAACTATCTTAACTTGCAACATTTACTCTATATACTGTTGATAATCAGTATCTTGTTATTGTATTAAAGCCAACAACCTGTAATGTTGTTTACTATTGCTGCAACTTTGTATCTCTATTTATCATTTACATGATGTGGAGCTTTTCTCCCCTGGCATCCGCTGAAAAGGGACCTGCTTCCAGTCGGAATTTCCTGGTAAACTAATGTAAATAAATAAATAAATAAGTACCTTTTGTGTTTCTGTACCTAATTTCTGCTACTTTGTAAAAAACAAAAAAATATCCTCGTTTCCCACCTTTACTGAACTAGAATAGTCCAGTCTTCAGGTATTGCTGATCTCTGGGCTGTGTCATAGTTCCTGTGTTGCCCATATCCTTATTTGGATAGGAGGAAGCTTCTTTGTTCACCAGTGAGAGTGGGGAGCTCTGAGCAGCCTATCTGTCCCTTGAGGAGTGGTTCCAGCCCAGTGACTTGTAGCTTATTGGCCGTTTTGGGCCATTTCCTATCTCTTTCTAACCCCTGCTTTAAAGCCAGCTTTAGCACGCTTTTGCGCTTGTAATTTAAAGTTTGTCCTGTTTGTTGCATTTACCTGTTGAGGCTACACACTCAAGTGCGCTAGCCTGTGTTACATATTTATTGCATTTTCCTGCTGTTTGTTGCAAAAAAGAAAAAAACAAAAAAATTATCCTTGTTTCCCGTTTTTCCTGACCTAGAGTAGTCCAAATACAGGCTTTGCTGTATTCTGGACTTTTGGAAAGTTCCTGTGTTTCCCATTTCCTTTCTTGGATAAAGGGAGGCTTCTTTGTTCACCAGTGGCAGTGGGGAGCTTAGAGCAGCCTATCTATCCCTGGAGGAGTGTTCCCAGCATAAGAATCTGGTAGTCTATTGGCTGTTTTGGGCCAATTTCTAGCTCTTTCAAGTCCCCCCTGTATAAAACCCGCTTTGGCTCGGTTTTTGCGCTTGTTACTACTCAGCCAAGCTCCACGTGGTCCTGCAGAGTGGTGCTAGCAGCAGAGAGGCAAAAAGAGTGACTGCTAACCTGATAAAAGTGTTTTTTTTCCTGCTACTACCTGGGCGACTGTCCGATCTATCTAAACTGCAAGTATTTGGATTTGCATATTATGGGCGGCGCAGTTGTGCAGCGGTTAACGTTGTCGCCTCACAGCAAGAGGTTCTCCGGTTCGATTCTCGGCTGGGGTGCCTTCTGTGTGGAGTTTGCATGTTCTCCCTGTGTTCGCGTGGGTTTCCTCCGGGTACTCCGGTTTCCTCCCACATTCCAAAGACATGCATCTGGAGCATTTCTCCCCGGGCCTCTGCTGAAAACAGGCTCTGTGGAACCTAGTTGGACTTTCCTGGTCAACAAATGTTAAATAAATAAATAAATAAAATATTTCTGCTTCTTGAACTGTTTTAAACTGTTTAAAGTTGTTTTTGCACCTGCACTTTTAAAGTTTGTCCTGTTTGTTGCATTTACCTGTTGAGGCTACACACTCAAGTGCGCTAGCCTGTGTTACATATTTATTGCATTTTCCTGCTGTTTGTTGCAAAAAAGAAAAAAAAACAAAAAAATTCTCCTTGTTTCCCATCTTTCCTGACCTAGAGTAGTCCAAATACAGGCTTTGCTGTATTCTGGACTTTTGGAAAGTCCCTTTGTTGCCCAATTTCCTTTCTTAGATAAAGGGAGGCTTTTTTGTTCACCAGTGGCAGTGGGGAGCTTACAGCAGCCTATCTATCCCTGGAGGAGTGTTCCCAGCACAAGAATCTGGTAGTCTATTGTCCGTTTTGGACCAATTTCTAGCACTTTCAAGTCCCCCTGTATAAAACCCGCTTTGGCGCGGTTTTTGCGCTTGTTACTACTCAGCCAAGCTCCTCGTGGTCCTGCAGAGTGGTGCTAGCAGCAGAGAGGCTAAAAGAGTGACTGCTAACCTGATAAAAGTGTTTTTTTCCTGCTACTACCTGGGCGACTGTCCGATCTAGCTAAACTGCAAGTATTTCTGCTTCTTGAACTGTTTTAAACTGTTTAAAGTTGTTTTTACACCTGCACGTTTAAAGTTTGTCCTGTTTGTTGCATTTACCTGTTGAGGCTACACACTCATGTGCGCTAGCCTGTGTTACATATTTATTGCATTTTCCTGCTGTTTATTGCAAAAAAGAAAAAAAAAAGATTCTCCTTGTTTCCCATCTTTCCTGACCTAGAGTAGTCCAAATACAGGCTTTGCTGTATTCTGGACTTTTGGAAAGTTCCTGTGTTGCCCATTTCCTTTCTTGGATAAAGGGAGGCTTCTTTGTTCACCAGTGGCAGTGGGGAGCTTAAAGCAGCCTATCTATCCCTGGAGGAGTGTTCCCAGCACAAGAATCTGGTAGTCTATTGGCCGTTTTGGGCCAATTTCTAGCTCTTTCAAGTCCCCCTGTATAAAACCCGCTTTGGAGCAGCTTTGCGCGATTTTGCGCATAGCGCAGCATCGGGCAGCTCCGCTTAATTGGGTTTAAACCATTCTCGGCTCCACAAAGTCTGCTCTTCACTTTCCCTTAGAACTGATCTAGTTCTCATAATAAACACCCTATTCCTACTCTAAAGCCTGGCACTTGCTCACTAAAGCAAGTATATAAGTCAGCACTAAAAAATTAAAAGCACTACACCCTCACAAACTCCCCTTGAGTACCTTGTTCCCTATTGGTCCTTTTTTTCAATTATAAAGGAATTCCCAATACTATTCTAGCATGTCCAAAGGTCAGTTGTCAATCTCCTCTCCGGTCCAGCTGGTGAATCTGGGAATCTTGAGGCAATGTTACAACTGCCTCATGTACACAGACAACCCTCTCCTTCTCCCAAGAAATTCCAACACATGTGAGAGATGCAACCATATAGCCAAACTGGAGGCTAAGCTCTCTCAACTCAGTACTGGCGTAACCAGTCAGGAGGAGAAGGAAACCACCCTCACTACAATTCCAGTCTCACATAGACCTACCACGACAGCAAACCAAACACATAAACACGCAAAAACATACTCGGAGGCTCTAAATAAAAATATGCCTAAGCAGCAGAGACCTCCAAAGCAGACACCCATGCAACCGCTACTCCAAAACAAAACACATGCAACACATAGCTCACAAAGCCAGTGTGCCGAACAGTCACAGCCCTTAAGGCTAAACAACACACCTGATACACTTGTAATAGGTGACTCTATCATCAGGCACACTGACGTCTCACTCACCAGGCTGAACAAGGAGAAGGTCACGGTGAGCTGCCTGTCGGGCGCTAGGATCCGCCACATAACACAAGCACTCAGGTCACTCCAAGGCAAGTACAAATATGACTCAGTCATTGTCCATGCTGGTGTGAATGACCTGAGACGTACCTCCCTGGACTACATGAAAAGAGACATAGAGGAGCTCTCTGAGCATGTAGCCCAGACCGGTATGACCCTGACCTTGAGTAGCATCTTACCCTCACCAAGAATGATGCCACAATATGAAAACAAGATGATCAATTTCAACAATTGGCTTAAGTATTGGTGTCATTCAAAGGGGATCCAATGCCTGTCAGCCTGGGATGACATGCTCGACAAGCCACGATGCTTCGCTAGGGACGGCTTGCACCTGTCACCCCTGGGCTTTCGGATATTGGCAAAGGCTCTTGCCACCCCCATAGTGCCTTTTTTAGGCAAGGCTCAAAAGACAAACCCACCTCCATAGGTATCACAAGGGATAAGAAACTAAGAGTAATGCTACTCAACGCCAGAAGTCTAAACCTCAAGATGCACACACTCGAAACTCTCCTTAACATGGAGAACATCGAAGTCTGTGCAGTAACAGAAACCTGGTACAAGGCTCCTGAGAGCACCCCAGCACTACCAGGCTATACCTCATACCATGCTTTTTGGCCCCAAAACTTGGACCGAACCACAAAAGGAGTGGGAGTATCAATATTCGTCAAAGATACCCACACATCCAGGTTGGTGGCACAGCACGAAGCGCCAGAGACTATCCATGTGCAACTAACAGTGGGTAAAACTGCCTTCCAGTTTATAGCCTGCTACAGACCACCCTCTCAAACCCAGGAACCCCACTCGGCCTTCCTGAGAACACTGGAAAATATGAAGGTCTCTCCAAACACCATTATATTGGGCGACTTCAACTACCCAAACATAGACTGGGAGCATTACTCTAGCTCCAACACCCTAGCCCAAAGGTTCCTAGAATTTATAAACTCAAATGCTATGGAACAACTTGTTACCACTCCCACAAGAGGGGAAAACATACTGGACCTGATCATCACCAACATGGGGGTTCTATGCTCCAGACTAGAAGTGTATCCCTCACTGGTAAGATCAGACCATAAACTAATCTCACTGGATATTCACATCCTGACCCCACCCCCTGCCCAGAAAACTACAGTGACAAACTTCTCTAAAGCAAATTTCACACTCCTCAAAACCGAGGTGGAATCCTTCAAAGCCCCCGGGCCTGTGGAAAATATGGCCCAGACCGCAGAATCCTTTATAAATGCATTCTTTGAACACCTTCAGGAATGCATGGATCATGCAATCCCAAATAAAACCAAGACCCAATCCTCCAAAGGCAGGCTTCCTGTCTGGTGGACCCCAGCCATAAACAAACTATACAATAGAAAGAGGAAGCTACTACATGATAGAGCAAAATCCCAAAAAGGGAAGGCATCTCTGATCAGTATTAGCAAAAAACTACGGGCACTCATAAAATCGTCTAAGGCCAGCTTCAAGAGAAAAATTGCACAGGACACTAAGGTTAATCACAAGGCTTTCTTTAGTTATGTTAGGAACCTGGGTGGGAATTCCCAGATATGCTCATAATTAGTCCAAAATGACAAAAAATACACCGAACCCACAGACATTACCAACATCCTAGCTGACAGGTTCAGCGCAAACTTCTCCCCCCCTCCCCACTAAAAGGGCAAATATCTATCCCAGCAGAGAGCTGCCCCCCTGACATCTCAGATGCTCAGGTAAGAGCCGCCCTCTCCAAACCAAAAAACACAGCATCAATGGGACCAGACTGTGTCCCGGGCTGCGTCCTACATGAACTCCAAGAAGAGCTAAACCCAAACATAAAACTACTGTTCAATTTCAGTCTTACTACAGGATATGTACCCAAAGAGTGGTCCCTCTCCACAAAGGTGGCGCCTCAATGGATCCTGGAAACTATCGCCCCATAAGCCTGACTAGCTTGGTCTGCAAAGCTATGGAAGGGATCATCATGGACCTCATAAATAAAGATATTGGGGACCTACAGACACTGGATCCTACCCAGTTTGGCTTTGTTAAGGGCAGATCCTGCCTCTTAAACCTTGTCGATTTCTTTGAAACAGTCACCAAGGCCATTGACGAGGGGAAGGTGGTCCACACAGCCTACCTGGACCTCGCAAAAACCAGTTACAAGTGGCGTCCCACAAGGCTCAGTCCTGGGACCTCTCTTGTTCGGTATATATTTCTCGGAGGTACAGGCCAACACGGAAGGACTGTGGCTGACCAAGTTCGCAGATGACTGCAAACTAGGCGCCATAATTGACTCTCCAGCCGACACAAGCATCCTACAAAAGGGCCTCATAGAAACAGACAACTGGTGCCAGAGCCATGGCCTCAAGCTAAACACCAAAAAGTGTATAGTCATCCCCTTTGGCAAAAACAAAGTGCTCACAAATTACCACATAGGTGGTAATCCATTAAGTATGGAAGGAGTAATTAGGGACCTGGGAACCCAAGTTGATAGCAATCTCTCATTTGACAACCACGTGGCCAAAGTGGTTAGAAAAACATTTTATATAGCCCACCTAATCATGAAGGGATTCACATCTAGATCAGGGGAGGTCATCGTGCCTCTTTACTCATCCCTCGTCAGGCCCATAATTGAGTACAACGCCCCTTTTGGGATGTACCTTACCAGACACCTGCAGCAACTGGAAAGACCCCAAAAGTACCTCACCAAGAGGATCAAAGGGCTCAAACAGATGCCATATGCTGCCCGGTTAAAGAAACTCCATCTCTACTCAGTGGCATACTGCCTGCTCAGAGGCGATCTGTGCCTGACGTATAAAGCCATGTCCAACCCGGAATTACTGGACATGCTGCACCTCAGAAAATCCAAATCCCATTGAGCTACGCTCGAGACTTGAACCTCAGCACTGAAATAAATAGGACATGCTGGAGGGACAGATTCATAACCCAGATGCTCCCTTCACTCTGGAATAAAATCCCAGTCCAGGTTAGGCAGAGTCCCTCATTGACTCTCTTCAAGAGGAATCTTGATGAGTGGATGGGAGATCGTAGGTTTACCCCGGGTATCACTTCTGTGTCACTGTTAGACAGAGGCACAGTATACTAACCTCGAAAAAGGGCATAGCAAAATTAATTTAAAATGGGTGGCGAAAGCCAAACACACTCTGGCTAGGCTTATAAATGCCCTAGGGCAGATAGCCTAGTATGAACCTATGAACCTATAAATAAATAAGGAGAGACAGCAGTCAATGCAAGTGGGAACACAAGTTGTAGCATGCGTAACTTTAAAATTGGGTTCTGTAATGCCTGTGGGTGCAGCCGTTAGTCTAGAGCAATTGTTTCTATCAGAAATGTTAAACTTCATTTTCTGAAGATGTCCATAGTTTTGTGTATTTGTTTTATGTCATTGATGGTGAACCTTTGAGTTTGGCATGTCAAAAATTCAGAAAATGGCTAACTTGACTCTGCTGGTGTGTTACTCCCCTCAAACAAATATAAATAAAAAAAATTAAATAAAATAAATTCATAAAAATAAATAAATAATAAATAAATAAAACAGCATAGCTCTCAATACTTCAGGGACAAAGCTCAACAGAATCAGGGAAAAATCTAGAAATAAGAGATAGGGACAGGTTTAAACTACTAGTAGTATTAATCTGAGCCACTGACAGAAAAAATGAACACGAATTAATATACATTTTCTGAAGTAAAATAAGTCTATAAATCATTTAGCTCTGCGGATCCTGTTTGGGCGTCCTACAGACTAGCACAGCATCAGAAACAAGAAGGAGAGACTTTTTGCAGATTTAAGTACTTTTTTTACCTTCTCTTAGCCGTTTTTGCCTAGTCGCACTTTAAAAAGCCATTTTACTACTGTTTAGTGCTGCATTTCAGTTTAAAATAGGGTTTACTGTGTGTGCACTTGTTTTTTGCTTAAAGTATTATAATTTAGACTGCATTTGATTCTGTAGGCATCCCACTCAGGTGCGACTGCCTTTTCTGTGCATTGCTACTGTTTAAATTGCTTTTTACTGTTTAATCCCTAAAAAAAAAAAAATATTCTCTGTACTGCTTTTTTCCCACCCTTTCCTATACTAGAATAGTCTGGATCTCAAATGTGCTGGTTTCAGAACTTTAGTGTATTTTCTGAGTGTCCACACCTTGTTGTGCCAGTGGGAGGTTTTTCTGCTTATCAGTGAGACTGGTAAGCACTAGAGCAGCCTATCTGCCACAAGAGGAGTGTCTCCAGCTCTGAAAAGTTACCTTATTGGCCATTTTGGGCTAAATTTATCCCTTTCAAGTTTCTGAGTTAAAAACCTGTGTTTATGTGGGTTTGCGCATTGCACAGCACTGCGGGGCTAGGGTTAAACTATTCCTGGTGCCAGAAAGTCTGCTCTTCAAATTTTCTCTTAGAATTTGCTGATTTTTCAATAGTAGCACTAAACTCTGAATCCCTGTGACTAGCACTTGCTCTAGAACTGCTAAAAGTACTAAGAAACCGGAAATTAATACAAGCACTAACATCCTCCCTGTCAATACGGGAATTAACGTAGGCACTAAACAACCTAAAATTGCAAAGTACTTTGCCAAGGTAAGGAAAAACAACTCTTGCACTTTACTAAAATCACCTAACCAGGCATGTCCAAGGGTCAACTTCCGGTGATTTCTCCTGACCACCTGGTGAATCTGGGCATACTGGGGCAATGCAGCAATTGCCTCATGTACACAGACAACCATCTCCTCCTACCACCAAACACTACAACCTGCGAGAGATGCAAGTACATAGCGAAACTGGAAGCAAAGCTCTCTCCAACCAAGACTGTGCTAGACAGTCAAGAGGAGAAGGTAAACATCTGCACCACACCTCAAGCAACACATCACCCTACAAAACCCACACCATCAACACCCACACATAGCAACATGAAACCCACATATGCGGAGGCCCTTAAAATTAACCTACCCAAGCAATGAGGACCAACGAAGCTGAAATGCAAACACCAATCACAACCCAAGCAACACATAGCTCACAATAGCAGTGTGCTACCCAAAAACAGCCCCTAAGGCAAGACAACGTACCAAACACTTTAGTCATAGGTGACTCTATAGTCAGGCACACTGATATCCCACTTACCAGACTGAACAAGGAGAAATTTACGGTCAGCTGCCTATCGGGTGCCAGGATCCACCACATAACATATGCACTCAAGTCATTCCACAACAAGTACAAATACGGTTTTGTCATTGTTCATGTTGGAGTGAATGACTTGAGACGTACCTCCCTGGACTACATGAAAAGAGACATGGAAGAGCTCTTGGACCATGTGGCCCAGGCAAGTATGACCCTAGCCCTGAGTTGCATCATGCCTTTGCCCAGAATGATACCACAGTATAAGGACAAAATGATTGACTTCAACAATTGGCTAAGCTTCTAGTGTTATTCAAAGGGGATCCAGTATCTGTCTGCCTGGGACGACATGATCAATAAACCACGATGCTTTGCCAGAGATGGTCTGCACCTGTCGCCTCTGGGATTTAGATTACTGGCTAAGGCTCTTGCCACCCCTATAGTGCCTTTTTTAGGCAAGGTTCAAATGACAAAACCACCAACATGACAGACACAAACGTGCGAAATCTGAGGGTAACGGTACTCAATGCTAGAAGTTTAAACCTCAAAATGCACTCTCTCGAGGCACTCCTAAAAATGGAGAACATCGATATCTGTGCAGTAACTGAGACCTGGTTCAAGGCTCCAGAGAGCACCCCTGCATTACCAGGTTATAATTCATATCACACCTTTCGGTCACCTAACCTGGACCGAAACAGTAAAGGTGGAAGCGTGTCGATATTCATTAAGCATATTCACACCTCCAGGCTAGTTGCTCAGCATAATGCATCTGAGATTATCCCATTGCAACTAACTCTGGGCAAGACTGCAATCCAAATTGTAACTAGTTACAGATCCCCCACCATGCTCCAGGATTCCCACTCCTCATTTCTTGATACACTGGTAAATATCAGGGTACAACCCAACACCCTAATAATGGGTGATTTCATCTACCCCACCATTAACTGGGAAAACTACTCATGGACCAACTCTTTTTCTCAACATTTTCTGGAATTCATAAATTCCAATGCCTTGGATCAACTTATCCACACCCTCACCAGGGGCAGCAGTATCCTAGACCTGGTCATTACTAACATGGGCGACCGGTGTTCCACACCAGAGGTCAATTCCTCGCTGGTCAGATCCGACCACAAGCTAATCAGCCTAGACATCCAAATCCCGCCCTCACCCCCCATTAGGGAAACCACCGTAAATTTCACCAAAGCCAACTTCACGCTTCTTAAGACAGAAATGGCAAACTTCACGACACTCATGCAGATGGGCAATAGAGGTATGACTGCTGAATCCTACACAAATACACTTTATAAGCACTTACATGAGTGCATGGATCATGCTATCCCTAACAGAACCAAGATGCTATCCTCCAAAAAAGAAGACAATCTGGTGGTCCCCTGCCATAAAAACTCTACAATAGAAGAAAGAAACTGTTGCAAAAAAGAGTAAAATCCCATGACTGGAAGAACTCCCTGGTCAGCCTCAGTAAGAAGCTGAGATCCCTCATAAAATCCTCCAAAGCTAGTTATGAAAACAAAATCACCACTGATTCTAACGAGAACCACAAAGCATTCTATAGCTATGTCAAGAATCTCAATGGCAACACTCAGATCTGCTCTGAGTTACAGCACAATGGCACTAAATATACAGAACCAACTGATATTGCCAACATCCTGGCAGATAGGTTCAGTGCTAACTTTACCCCCCTCTCACCTCATAAAGGGCCCATTTCTATACTGGAAGAATGCAAAGTTCTTGTAATCATGGCTGCACAGGTAAAAACCACACTTTGCAAAGCCAAGAACATAGCAACCATGGGACCTGACAACATCCCAGGCTGCATTCTACATGAACTACAGAATGAACTGGCACCCCACCTAAGCATCATGTTCAGTCATAGCCTCACCTTAGGCTTTGTGCCCACTGAATGGTGCACAGCGACCACTCCACAAAAGGGGAGCCACCACTGACCCTGGGAACTACCGCCCCATTAGCCTAACGAGCCTGGTTTGCAAGGCCATGGAACGTATCATCATGGAACTTATAAACAAAGACATTGGTAATCTCCAAACCCTGGAACCCACCCAGTTCAAGTTTGTAAAAGGCAGATCATGTCTTCTAAACCTGACTGACTTCTTTGAAGCAGTCACCAAAGCTGTAGATGAGGGTAAGGTGGTTCACACTGCCTATCTAGATCTTGCCAAGGCTTCTGACACCATCCCCCACTCTGGAATTATAGATAAACTCACTAAACTAGGTATAAATCCCTATGTCACAAGATGGGTTACCAACTGGCTCACTGACAGAACCCACGCTGTGAAAGTTGCAGACTCTAAATCCGACTTCAGACCGGTGACAAGTGGAGTACCACAGGGTTCAGTCCTGGGTCCTCTCCTGTTTGGTATCTACTTTTCTGAAGTACAGGCTAATGCAGAAGGTCTTTGGCTAACTAAGTTCGCAGATGACTGCAAACTAGGAGACATAACTGAAACTCCTAACGATGTGGACATCCTACAAAAAGGCCTCACTGAGACAGATGCCTGGTGTCAAAGCCATGGCCTCAAGCTCAATGCCAAAAAGTGCATTGTCATCCCCTTTGATAAACATTCTGTGCCCAAGAGCTACCACATACGTGGTAGTCTACTTAACACCGAAAGTGTGATGAGACCTTGGTACACAGGTGGACAGTAGTCTCTCCTTTGATAATCACATCACTCCAGTAGTCAGGAAATCCTTCTATGTGGCACACCTCATCACAAAAGGTTTTTCATCCAGGAAAAAAGAGGTCATTGTTCCCCTCTACTCGTCACTCATTAGACTTATTATAGAGTACAATGCCCCTTTTGGTATGTACCTCACAAGACATCTACAACAACTGGAAAGGCCACAGAAATACCTCACAAAGAAGATTACCAGCCTCAAACAGATGCCCTATGCAGACCATCTAAAAAAACTCCAGCTTTACTCCCTCACATATCGCCTACTCCAAGGTGATCTCTGCCTAACATACAAAGCTATGTCAAACCCAGAGCTGTTGGACATGCTCCACTTAAAGAAATCCCAATCCCTCCGAGCTACACGCTCTAAGGACCTAAACCTTGTCACCACAATAAACAGAACATGCTGGAGGGGTAGATTCCTGTCCCAGAGGCTTCCCATACTCTGAAACAAACTACCTATCTATATCAAACAAAGCTCCTCATTAGCACTCTTCAAGACAAATCTTGATGATTGGATGGGAATTAAGAAAATAATAATTTTCTTGGGTGGCAAAAGCCAGGGTCCCTTTTTGGCTAGGCTTGTATAGACCCTTGGGCCAATAGCTTAGTACCTACCTATGAACCTATAATTATTGTCATTATTAAGTGTAAAACGTCACCACTTTTAGAAGGGATTAAGAGGGACAGTTGAGAGGAATGTAAAACGGCAGATGCTTAGAAATGCAAACTACCTGCCCTTTGCAGAACTATAACCACGAAGAGAAAACAATGTCAGCACTGCGCTTTGCAGGCTATATCAAGACAGTATACTGAAATAGTCTTTGAGGTTAATAACTTTCTTACCTCTGCAGCTGTGTTGAACTGTCGCCTGGCAAAAAATAATTTTATGCACTTCACACAAGCAATGAATGCAAAAGCAGTTTCTTTGGTAACTCGGGTGTTGGCGAACACTGGCATGTCACCAAAAATGTTGTGGGCGTGTCACCTTTGACGTGAGTGTCATAGGTTCACCATCACTGTGCTATGTTAATAGGGGATGGGTTTTTTTTTGTTTTTTGTTTGAGGGTTTTCATTAAAACACAAAGTGTTGAAAATTTTAACATAAGTTCAAATGGAGATGAGAAAAAAAACAACTGTTAAAAGATCAGCCTGTCAAACATTAACATGCGCATGCAACATGAAAGCTGGATATACATATTCAAATAATCTGACATTTAAAATAGGTGGCAACAACAGCTTATTACCATAACGGCTATGCTATCCATATTATCTTGGAATGTAAATGCCCTTACACTTATAGACAAAAAGGAAGAGTACTGAATTATTTTAAGAAATTTGTTTGTGTCTTTTGGCTTTTCCCGGTTAGGGGTCGCCACAGCGGAACTCTGGTCCGCTAATGATTGGCAGTAGATTTTTACATATAGCGTTGCCAGCCCTGACGCATAGCCTTCCACAAAAGTATGCCCATTCACGCATGTCTCCACATAGAAGATGCTCTAGCTGAGAATCGAACGGCACAACGTCTTGCTGTGAGGTGACAACGCTACCACAGCACCACCACCGCGGACAAATTATTTAAAAAAATGTAGAGTGCAAATAGTAATGTTGCAAGAGACACATCTGGAAAGAACTGAGCATGTGAATTTGATAAATGAAAGATTTCAGGAAGGATATTCAACAGAATATCAGGGACAAAGGAAAAGCAGAGTAATTATACTAATTATGAGCTCCAATAGGGATAGAAAAGGAAAAAGACAATAATGGTAGATTTGTGCTAGTAAGATGCTACTTGCAAGGGAAGAAGATTATACTGGCATGTATTTATATTTCACCAACAACTGTTAATATGGAGATTAAGAAACTGTGGGGAGAAATAATCAACTTTCAGTAGGGAATCTTATAGGTGGGGACTGGAACTTGATTTTCAACAGCGAGGATGTATCAAGGGGGTGTAGAAGGGAAAATATAATAAAAGAGGGTGGATTTCTGAAGTAATTTATAAAAGTATTTGGCATGGATGATATAAATTCAGTACTACAAACTTGGACAGAATTTAGATATTATTCCCCAAGGTACAATAACTGCTGGCCTAGACTAGACAGAAATTATATTTTGCAGGACCATGTGATTTTAATTGAAAGCTTAAACACAGCTCCTTATTCAAATGTTGGCACTCAAAATGTTGAGTGCTGACAATATGAAAAAAAAAGACAAACTACAAGTGACCAGTGAATCTTGAAGATCGCTCTTCTCCTTTAAACGTGTTATTTTGCTGGGGGCATTCCCCAATATGGGGAGCAAGCCCTTCACATTTCCTGAACTTATATATACCAACTCTGAGAACATCATACAGGGAGAAAAGGGAGTATTCCAGGAAATGGCTATCTCAGACTTAGTGTATGCAAGTCTGCTTTTTTGGCAATGTAGTCTCTGTGTTTCTGAAGTTTTCTAATGGTTAGACTTTGAGATATATCCAATAACTATTTCAGATCATGCACTGATAAGAACCAGGATAAAAATGCAGGGTAATGAAGTAAAAATGAGACACTGGCACTTTCCTACCCACTGCTAAAAGAGAATGATTTAAGGAATAGTTAGTGGATATTATTCAAGAGTTATTAGGGAATATCGAAGCATCTCCAGAAGTTATAGCTAGTGAGTGGGCTAAAATGTAAATGGAGTTTAAAATAGAATAGAAATATAAGAGAAGAAGATATGCTTAAGAAGTAATAGGATTTACTTTGAATAGCTGACAAGTATTGCAGAATAAGGGGAATCACAAAGAACAAGTGGAGGCTCAAATGCAGGAAGCTAAAGAGAAGAGGGAACAGCTGGGGTAATATGCATATGTTTAGAAAGATTGATGTTAAGGAACTATTTTTTGATACAACTCCAGAGCACAAGAACTTTTAGCACAATGACTTAAGCAATAGAAGGTAGAAATAGAAAGGTTTGTCGCCAGATTTAGGGAGCCTATAACAGAACACATAACCACAGATCCGGTAGCGGTATTAGAGATATTTTGGAAATTTTATGAACATTTGTATAAGGAACAGAAATGTGGAAATAAAGAGCATGAATGGAAATATTTATGGAAGACTTAATTATGCGAAGGTTAGAGATAGATGACGGTTAAAAACTAACAGTTAAGATATGAGGAGATGAGATAAAAATGTTGGAAGCATGACCAATCTTCAGAAGTCTCCAGGAATAAATGGTATTCCTGTGGAAGTTTGGAAGTTAGGAAGGAAAGAAGTGATAATGATCTGGAAGATTTTATTTAACAGCATTTTAAAAGGAGGGAAGCACCAATGGGAAAAGTGGTTGTGGATAGATGGATTATAAAGTGTTTATATTTGTATTAGCTAAAAAATGACAAAGACGTTGCCAAAATTGCTAGATATGGGTCACTGTGATTTTGTACAGTGGAGACATATATTTGACAACATTAATAGAACAATGATGATCCAGAGGGAAGCAGAATATAACATTGGCTAGACTTTTCAGTGGTGTCATGCCTGGCTAGTAACAGCTCGTAGACCTATAAACACCATCCATAGTAAACTAAGCAGACCATAAAACTTTCAAAGATACAGCCTTTTATTTCTCTCAACCTCTTGTACATGATAATGTTTCTGTATTCTCCCACATCACTGCAATCTATATCTTTCCTCCACTATAATCAAGCTCGCTCACTTATTATTCACCTATTACACACCCCTCCCAACTTTCTTACTGTCACCATCGTTCCCTCCAACTTCCTCACTCTTTTGCTCTCCCCAAAACCTCTTACCATTTATCGACAAAGCCAACACACAGTTCTGTGACTAATTTTTTCCAGCATTCCACCATTCTCAATATGTACATGTAATCCACCTATTATACCATCCAAATCACCACAATACCCCCTCCCCCTTACATTAACCCAGCTATGCTGCAGTACACATCCTACACATTCAGCCTTTTTAAACAACAGTGTCTCATAAAAAGTACTGCTATGAAAACATTCTTTAGTTTGAGATCCCTCTGGTTTACTACTCTGATTGAATCTAACAAATAATGTAAATACATGTGCTTCAGTTGTAATCCTTGCTATTGCCAGAAAACTACACAGACAGTCTGTATTAATGTAACTGCATAATTTGTCCTTTACTTTTCCCTCCACCTAGTTTGGTGTAACATTTCATTATTTGCCTCAGTAGATAATAATCTTAGCTGTTATGTAATCTACATGTCACAAGCTGTGTATGGAGTACTTTTTCCCAGCCACTGCTGAAAATATACCTTGTCCAGTCACAACTTCATAGTCAACAGACACAAAAATCGATCTTCTATCCTTTTTTGAGTGAACATTCTCTGTTATATCATAATTATGAGCAAAAAAGTGCCTGCTGACATAGTAAGTTCAATGTCCTCAAACTGGCTAAAATCTAAGCACTGTCTTTAGATTAGTTGTGAAGTGCTGTATATCTGCAAAGAGCTGTGGTGGACTAAGTCACCAAAAAACAATTGTCCGGATATGGGAAAAACATGTATTATTTATTTATTTTACATTTATTTGCCAGGTTAGTCTGACTGGCCAGTGGCCCCTTTTCAGCAGAGAGCCAGGGGGGCCAAAAAGGGCAAAATAAGAGGCTATCAGAATGAACAAATAAAATAGATATACATAAACAGAATAAAAATAAAATGAAATACACATTAGTGAAAAATACACTGTAAAAAGTGCAGTAAAAAAAGTACAAAACAGGTATGCCAGTATGCAGTAAGACCTTGTACAAAGAATAAAATGAACCATGTTATATATACAAATCAGTATTGGTAGGTACAAAAAGCTTGCTTGGACAGAGTAAAGATAAGTTGTATAGCAGGGCAGAGCAATATGGAGATAGAATTATCCAGGGGTGATACAGGAACAGAGCCAGTTATTGGCTACATGTTCTTTAAAAAAGAGTTTGAATTTAGAGATGGAGGGGGTATAAAACCTCAGTGGCTAGGGATAGTTACATCATAAATATCCTATGAGCAGTTGCTGGCCCATGAGGCAGCATGATGAATTGAAAATGCTAAGGAATTTACTGTAAGGCTTATATATGAGCGATATGCAAGTATGTACCCTTAAGACAAAGGATAGCCTTTCAGAATCCAAGGGTGAAGAAGGAAGCACTGAATAAAAGATGATCATCTACAACTTCTGTATTTTAAGATGCTTGTTTATTCCAGATTTTTTCATCATTTTTAAGTAGAAAAATACATGTTAACTTCACTAATCCCCCTAACAACTTTTGCAGTCTATTCAGCCCTAGTTGTAACAGCTCTCAAGAGTCCTCAGAGCTGGATGAAACAAAGGGTTTCAGAAAAAATATGTTTTGCAACCTGGATGCTTTAAATTCTTTAATCACAGGTCCAAGGGATTTTGTTCCAAGAGTCTTCAAAAAGCACTCCTTGTTCTCCAATGATAGGGTTACTGAGATGGCGGAAAGAAAAGGTGAGGGATATGTTCATGAACATAACACAAAAGATTGGCCTTGCAAGTATTTGTAAGAATAATCATTGACAGAGGTAAAAGACTGATCTATCCATCTTCTGGACCCATCTTGCCCTCTGGTCATAGCACTTTGACATTTGGAACTGGTCTTTGAAAGTGGAAGGCTGGAAAGCTGACATTTTTCCTGCAAAAAGAATACTTTCTTGAAATACCAGTGATGGAAGAAGAGTCTTTAGTTGTATAAAATAACAACACAGATTTACTTTTGTTTACCTTTATTTTCTAAAGCTTGAATAAAGGACTTAATCTTAGGAATTACATTGTCTTGATAAGGTTGTCTCTTAAGCTAAGCCTGCCTTCTCTCCAATACAGAAACTACTGAGCGACTCATAGGGGAAAAGCATGATGCTCGGTGTCAAATGTATTTTGATTTTTTTTCTAGTGGAAATTTTCACTATCTTCAAATTTCAGAATATTCATCTTCAAAGAAATTAGCTATTAACATTAGACTGCTATTTTATCATAAACATGACATGACTTAAAACTTTAGTAGACATACTGTCAGAATAATGAATTTTTATTGCAAAAGAATCGTATCCTTTTGTTTCTTTATCAGCAGGCAGGGCCAGACTTGGGTGAAATGAAGCCCTAGGCAAAGGACCCTGTGGTGTACCCTCCATTGCCCATTTCTTCCCCCTACACCCCACAAAGTGTCTTTCCTAGTTCCCCACATTCTGGTCTCCAAATACCACACAGATAACTTTTTCCATGTTTTTTTTTTTTTCATTTTCATATTTTGTCTTACTCTTCAGTTTTTTCCTTCATCTATTTGGTATATTCTAAATAGTCAAAATAGTGCTATAAAAACAGTGGAGGAAATAACCAAATTATGTATGGGTTTGGGGCAGTTGAATACTAGAAGGAATAGAGCTGTAGATTCTTTTAGGTGCATTTAGGTAATTATTTAAATATTAGGCTATCAATCTGCAGACTGTTACAAACCTAGCTAACAACCAGAGGACAGAATCAAACGCTGTACCTTGTATCTGTGAGGTAAAGACCTTAACCATTATGCCAAACCTTCCCCTATTTCAGACCTTTTCCCCAACCTTTTGATCTGATGATGGCACGGACAAAAATCATGAATAAGAAAATAACTTCAGACTTAATTTTCTTCTTTAAAGGAAGAAATAAGTTGTATCCAAGCCTTAATGTTCAAGGATGACAAAATGGTAGTTCTGAATAAACTAAAAACACTCATGGTTGTAAGAGCAGATAAGCACAGCATGCCTCTTCACCTCTACCTCCAGAATGCTGTCACCTTTTGTGTACCCCTCTAATTTTAGAACAACACAATAGTGAAAGAACAAATGGCTACAACATTAAATTTCAAGAGACAGCATGCCTCCTTACACTTACCTATAAAAGACAGTCACCTGTATACATGTCTGATGTTTTACTTTGACAATTTTCTCCAAAATACTGAAGGCAAACTTTTTGAAATCATGACATTGGGTAGAATGTTTATACAAGGCATTAACCTCCATAGCCTTCTTAATTGCATAATTGTGCTGATATATCCTTGATTTTAATGGCCCTACTGTCTTGCCAACATAAAAAGATGTGTAAGATGCACAAAAGGCAATGTAAACCACACCCTTGGTATTACAGTTACAATTCTCCTTCACAGAAGTAAGCTTGGAATAACCTGGGACCACCAAATGAGTGCCCTGCAGTATAACTCTACACCACTTACAGGCCCTATAGCACTTCATGCCCAGATTAAAATTGGAGGTGTTCAAGTGGTCATCATTTCTTTCCAAAATAGCCTTCAAGATTTTAGCTTTTCTACACAAATCTGGGTTGGATCCCCAATATGCCTAAAAGTCCAAAGGAACCAAACACGGTCATCCAGTGGCAATTAATAACTTTTTTTGAAACAGAAAATCTTGTTAAATTGAATGACAAAAGCCCAAGACAAATCATTGTCACTCTTCCTGTTACTTGCTAACCTGTTAGGACAACATAACAGTGGCCCATGAAGGGTATGTCTCACTTCAGATATCCATTTTGAGACATCTTTCAATACATTTACTGGATATTCTTGGTCTCAAAATAACCACAAAGATTTTCTTCTTCCTAACAAAAAATACAGTCCTCAGATACCAATCTGCTGAGGCCAATAAATTGCCCCTTGATAATATTTCTTTTTTTGCCACCAAGGGTGTTGGCTAGTAAAGTGCAGTTAAGCATTGGAAAAAGTGTCCTTTCTAAATATCCCAGACTCGTATCTGCCAGCAGTCAAGTTTTTGTATAATGTGATGTCCAAATAGTTAACTGAATATTCACTAACCTGGGAGGTAAACTGTAAAATGTCTGTGGAGTGGTTAAGGAAGTCTATAAAGAGTTCCAACTCTTCCATGCTTCCTTTCCATAGGAAAAAAGTATCATACAGGTACCTCAAATAAAAGACTCATGTTAGAAAAAAAGGGAGGGGGGGGTTAAAAATTCTAGTGGTTTCCCAAACTTATTGCTCCTATCCTATACAGTACACTAATCTAGACAAGACATTGCATATAATTTTTTTTGCAAACCATCTACGGATTCAACAGCCTTCCCTCTACTGCTATTTGAGTATTACTATTATCATTATTCATGGGTGCTCCCTCCCTCAACCAGCTTCAGTGGTCTGACGGTTCCTCCAACTCTCAGGATGTGCACCTGAATTTTATTTTTGCAAACCATCTCTGGATTGAACAGCTTTCCCTCTGCTGGTATTTGAGTGTATGTTAAGCTCCTGCTCCTTGGTTCTTACCATATAACTATTTTTGCCTATCCCAACGGCGTGCACACAGGCTGTTTAAAGGCAGTCTCCCACCCCTACTTTTTCTGCCTCTGTTGCCTTTTTCCTCCCTGCCAGCATTTTCCTTCTTCTCAATATTATCTTCACATAGTAGAACCACTAGATGGCAGTACACCCCATTCCCATTTGTAACAATATATTGCGCATTACTGCATAGCAGTACACTCCCATTTGTAACATATTGTACATTACTGCCCTGCTCCCAGTTTCTCTCAGTGTTTTTATCCTGTTAAGAGTTTCATTCTTCTTCTGCAGTCTACTTGCCCTGTTAGCCCCAACCTAATAACTCTCAACACTCACTCTAGGCTTACCTGCAGCTCTGTCCTCCCAACTGTGGCCGTTTTCACTGATAGTTTTTCTGCAGACATTTTCAGCCCTTACATCCCTTCTTTTGGCTCTGCTTGCTCTGTTCGCCCTATGGGCTCATTCTGCTCCCCCACCTTGCCCCCATTTCCCACCCGCCCCCAGCACCTCTACATTTATATCCACTACACCACTCCCGCCAGCTTACTCAACCTATCATACCACACTCCACCTATACTCTTATTATCTACCACTCCGCCACCTCACTTACTAACTCCCCCTTACCCACCTTCAAACCACTCCCACCACTCAGTCCGCCTACCATACCACACACCACCTAAATTCTTACTATCTACCTTCTCTCCCTTCACTTATCTGTTCCCCTTACCCTACTGCTAAGCTAAGTACGCCTAAGTAATTCCTACATTCCCGTACTTCACTCTACTTTACCTATCCCTACTCACTCCTCACCTCCACACCACATTATTATAATCACGCACATAATCTACAACTTTCTTACTCCAAATACTCCTTCCCCTCTCCTTCTACTCCACCTAACCTGTCTCTGTAACTTCCCTTATACCCCTCCCCTATACACAACCTCTCTACACTTCACTGATGAACCCCCCCTACACTTCTTACATTTCACTCACCTCTACCAAACCAATGACACTCTCCTCTTTACCATAAAGCTTTTCACCTACCCAAGTATCTAACACATCCATCACAATCCCTATGCCTTATGCGTACTTTCATTGAACCCTAACTCTACTGGTTCCTCTAAACTTCTAAGGCACATCCTCAAACGTATCTCTATACTTCTCTCTGGCGACATCCACCCCAACCCAGGACCCCTGCAAACCAGCATCCATTATCAACCTCCAATCCCTACCCTCCACAAATCTCTACTTTTCGCTACCATTAATGCCCAAAGCCTGTGTAACAAAATGCCTACTTTCCATGCCTGGCTCACCCATAATCACCGTGGTATAGTATCAGTCACCGAAACATGGCTCAAACCAAATCTGAAAGACTCCGAAATCACCCCCCCATAACTACAGAATCATAAGAAACGACAGATCCCATAAGAAAGGAGGTGAAGTAGCCCTGCTCTTTTCCTCCTAACAGTAAATCCTTATACCAACCATATACCTAAATTCAGTGCAGCTGAAATGACCCTAGCCCTCCTAAAAATCAACAACCACAAAAACGTAACTATAGAAGCTCTATATATCCCACCTGGAAATAACATCCCTCTTCTGGAAGATATCCTTTCTTGGTTCTCAGCTAATATTACCAACTAAAGAATCATTTTAGGAGATGTTAACATTAACTGGACTTGTATTCATTCACACACCTCCTCTCAAAACATCAACTTATACAACTTTTCTCAATTAGTCAACTCTCCTACTAGACCTAGCAAAGACAATTTTGCAGGCAGCATTCTGGACTAGATATTAGTCTCCTACCCCAACAATATTTCTGACAGTGGCACTTTGCCTGATTCCCTCAGTGACCACCTGCTTGCCTTCATTCATCCCACTCCCTCCTCCCTACACTTGCATCTTAACCCACAACCTCAAAAACGTCAACCCACAATCTTTTTCCAATAGCTTAAAACAAATGAACTGGAACCCCCTGAAAGCTCTTCTTCTTGACAATGCTGTTACTAACTTCGATACTACTTTTATTAACCTTCTGAACCACTTTACCCCTCCCAGAACAAAAAGAGCAAAATCCATTACTTCCCCCATGGCTTTCCAAAGAAACATTAACACTCATGCATACTCATGATAAATTATGGAAACTCCACCAAAAATGCAAAACACCCAACTCCCTTACAGAATACAAACAACTTCATAATAGAGTTAAAAAACAAATTGCTTCTGACTGCAAATCCTACTACTCCAAGCTTCAAAACAACCACAAATCCAATCCTAAAAAGTTCTGGAATAGTATCTCTACCCTTCTCAGTCCCAGTCAAAAAGACAATCCCTGGCCTGACCCTACCTCCGCAGACCATATCATAGCCACAAAATGTAACTCCTTCTTCATAGACTCCATTGCCAAGCTCAGCAAAAGTTTCCCTTAGAACTCCATCTCTCCTTCCACTCCTCTTACCCATAACTCCTCTCCCCCCACCATACATACTTCACACCCCTCTCTCTTCTCCCTCAAACCTATCCCAGTCTTCACTATAAAAAAACTCCTCCAAAAGCTAAAACCATGTTCCAATGCCCCTGACAACCTTCCTGCTAACTTCCTTAAGCTAGCTGCAGATGGCATAGCACTCCCCATATGTATACTAATCAACCATTCAATCCAAGAATCCTATGTACCCCTCCTCTGGAAAAAAGCCTTTATCTTACCCTTACATAAAGGAGGCAACAACAATGACATCCCCAACTTCCGCCCCATAGCTATCCTCTCTCCTATCTCAAAAATTCTTGAAAAATGTATTCACCTTCAACTTTTACCCTACCTTTTAGACAACCATCTGCTTACCGCAACTCAACATGGATTCAGACCTGGACATAGTGCCACCACAGCCCTACTATCCTTTCTTGAAAACATTAACCATCCCTGTTATTCTGGAAATACTGTGTCTGCTGTTCTCTTAGACCTATCTAAGGCCTTTGATACAATTTTCCATAGCCTACTTCTATGTAAGCTCTCCCATTTTAATGTCTCTCCCTCCGCCTTGAATTGGTTTTCCAGTTCTCTCTGACAGACAGCAAGCCGTCAAGTGGAATAACTGCACCTCTCCCTACCTTAACACTCTGACTGGTGCCCCCCAAGGATCTATCCTGGGCCCACTTCTATTCAATGTCATCATAAACAACTTCCATCAATGCATCCCTAATGCCAAACTTGTCCAATACACAGATGACTCAACCATTATTTGCTCTGCAGAATCCCTTCCTAAACTCATGCAAATAACACAATCCATCTTCAGCAGCACTGAGATTTGGATGCAAAATAATCACTTGGCTCTTAATGCATCCAAAACCAAATTCATGATTTTTACCCCTTCTAAAAATACCAAAATAGACTCTAACTCCTTCTATATAATAAGCCAAAACACAACTCACATCAAAATAGTCTCCCAAACTAAGTTTCTAGGTGTCATTATCAATGAACAATTAAAATTTGACATTCACCGCCAAACCAACATAAAAAAAAAACACCAGAAACTAGGAATGCTTTACCGGCACAGTCGCTACCTCACTCCTTCAATTAAGCTTACCCTCTCTACAACATACCTCCTTCCCTCGCTCATATAAGGTACTCCTCTCCTTACCAACCTACAAGCAACCCTCAAAGCTTAACTGGCATCCTGTTACAATAAAATCTCCAAATTTACTACCAGCTCAAAATCCTCATTCCATTATTGTGACTCCCTACACTCCCTAAACTGGTTGGAACTCTATAACTATCTCTCCTATATTCAACTCTCCACTGCCCATAATCTCATTTCCAACCCATTCTCAGTGCCCCACACTCTCCTCTATCCTTACTATGCACCTCCCTGACGGAACCCTGAGATCTAATAATCAAACCCTCCTTGAGATACACAAGCCATAACGTACCCCTGGGCAACTTCTTCTATCTTTCTCCCTTAAAAGAAAATGGAACTCATCTCCTCCCCACATCCGTACTACACAAAATCTTTTCTCTTTTAAGTCCTTGCTCCATTCATTTATCTCCACTACCTGGGAATGCTCCTGCTTCCACCCCTCCTAACTTCCTCCCTACTATCCCCACTCCTACTGGCTTATCTTAGCTTAAGTTGGCAATCTGCCTGCCAGGAAAAAGATAAAATGTCTATTCTCTCTTTATGGTTATTATCCTGCTTGTGCAACACAACTCTCTTGTACAACATTATGTATTAACTACTGCTTGTTTGTTTCCGGAACATACTGTATAATCTCCTGGCATTACTTCTTGTTAATCTCTTGTGTGTACATAAAATGGAGGCATTAATATATTAACTCTTGTATCAATTCTTGTTGATTTTTGTACATATATACTGTGGAGCTTTTCTCCTCGGGCCTTCTTTGAAAAGGGCTCGTCTTGGTCCAATGGACTTTCCCGATTAACAAATTGCAAATAAAAATAAATAAATAAATAACTAGCGACCTTCTGTACACATCTCTTGAAGTTTGACTGTAAGGAATGTACAAAATAATGACCAGATTGTTGACAGCCAGCCTGCATAAGGTGCATAGTGACCTTTTCTGCATACCTCTGAGCATAGCCTGGCTTTGATTATGTAGAGCCCAGGGTAGTGACTGAGGATGGCATCCCTTTATTAAACCTTTGTCATAATTCCCTTATATAGCTGTAGGGTCTGGTAACTACCAGGTTCCTAGAAGCTCTGATGGTCTAGATGTATTATAATGCATTTTATGCCCTATTTTTTAAAGATTACTATTTACTAACTTTTTAAATGCTAGCAAGACAAACTCTGGGTATACCAATCTTCTATGCATACCTCTGAACCAGGCTGGCTAAATTAAGCAGGGGTCTTCTTTGAGTAAGGACACATGCTAATTATATAATTGACAGAAAATATGTATGTATCCCCCTCCAAGTATTGTGTGCGTGACGACAGATAAAATTAGTGATATTTTTTCACATATGCATACAGACAGACAATTCTGCTGATAATCCAGGTCCAGCACAAGCTTGACACATGTTCATACTCACACACACCCACACACACACACACGTCCTCCAGAGAATCAGGTGTTGCGAGATTGCAGCTCTACTCACTGTACCACTGTACTAATAATCAGTTACTTTCACATGCAACCTGCCCAGAAAAAAACAGCCACTTCATACCTCATAGGTTCATAGGTTCATACTAGGCTATCTGCCCTAGGGCATTTATAAGCCTAGCCAGAGTGTGTTTGGCTTTCGCCACCCATTTTAAATTAATTTTGCTATGCCCTTTTTCGAGGTTAGTATACTGTGCCTCTGTCTAACAGTGACACAGAAGTGATACCCGGGGTAAACCTACGATCTCCCATCCACTCATCAAGATTCCTCTTGAAGAGAGTCAATGAGGGACTCTGCCTAACCTGGACTGGGATTTTATTCCAGAGTGAAGGGAGCCTCTGGGTTATGAATCTGTCCCTCCAGCATGTCCTATTTATTTCAGTGCTGAGGTTCAAGTCTCTCGAGCCAGAGCTCGATGGGATTTGGATTTTCTGAGGTGCAGCATGTCCATTAATTCCGGGTTGAACATGGCTTTATATGTTAGGCACAGATCGCCTCTGAGCAGGCGGTATGCCACTGAGTAGAGCTGGAGTTTCTTTAACCGGGCAGCATATGGCATCTGTTTGAGCCCTATGATCCTCTTGGTGAGGTACTTTTGGGGTCTTTCCAGTTGCTGCAGGTGTCTGGTAAGGTACATCCCAAAAGGGGCATTGTACTCAATTATGGGCCTGATGAGGGATGAGTAAAGAGGCACGATGACCTCCCCTGATCTAGATGTGAATCCCATCATGATTAGGTGGGCTATATAAAATGTTTTTCTAACCACTTTGGCCACGTGGTTGTCAAATGACAGACTGCTATCAACTTGGGTCCCCAGGTCCCTAATTACTTCTTCTGTACTTAATGGATTACCACCTATGTGGTAATCTGTGGGCACTTTGTTTTTGCCAAAGGGGATGACTATACACTTTTTGGCGTTTAGCTTGAGGCCATGGCTCTGGCACCAGTTGTCTGTTTCTATGAGGCCCTTTTGGAGGATGCTTGTGTCGGCTGGAGAGTCGATTATGGCACCCAGTTTGCAGTCATCTGCGAACTTAGTTAGCCACAGTCCTTCCATGTTGGCCTGTACCTCTGAGAAATATATACCGAACAAGAGAGGTCCCAGGACTGAGCCTTGTGGGACGCCACTTGTAACTGGTTTGGAGTCTGACATGGCTCCAGCAATTCTAACCATGTGGGTTCTGTCCTTGAGCCAGTTTGCAACCCATCTAGTGACATAGGGGTTTATATTTAAGCTGGTGAGCTTATCTATATTGCCCGAGTGGGGTATTGTATCAAAGGCTTTTGCGAGGTACAGGTAGGCTGTGTGGACCACCTTCCCCTCGTCAATGGCCTTGGTGACTGTTTCAAAGAAATCAACCAGGTTTAAGAGGCAGGATCTGCCCTTAACAAAGCTGAACTGGGTAGGATCCAGTGTCTGTAGGTCCCCAATATCTTTATTTATGAGGTCCATGATGATCCTTTCCATAGCTTTGCAGACCAAGCTAGTCAGGCTTATGGGGCAATAGTTTCCAGGATCCGTTGAGGCACTACCTTTGTGGAGAGGGACCACTGTTGCTGTATGCCACTCTTTGGGTACATATCCTGTAGTAAGGCTGAGATTGAACAGTAGTTTTATGTTTGGGTTCAGCTCTTCTTGGAGTTCATGTAGGACGCAGCCCGGGACACCGTCTGGTCCCATTGATGGTGTGTTTTTTTGCTTTGGAGAGGGCAGCTCTTACCTGAGCATCTGAGATGTCAGGGGGGCAGCACTCTGCTGGGATAAATATTTGCCCTTTTGGTGGGGGGGGAGAAGTTTGCGCTGAACCTGTCAGCTAGGATGTTGGCAATGTCTGTGGGTTTGGTGTATTTTTTGTCATTTTGGACTAATTCTGAGCATATCTGGGAATTCCCACCCAGGTTCCTAACATAACTAAAGAAAGCCTTGTGATTATCCTTAGTGTCCTGTGCAATTTTTCTCTCAAGCTGGCCTTAGACGATTTTATGAGTGCCCGTAGTTTTTGCTAATACTGATCAGAGATGCCTTCCCTTTTGGGATTTTGCTCTATCATGTAGTAGCTTCCTCCTTCTATTGTATAGTTTGTTTATGGCTGGGGTCCACCAGACAGGACGCCTGCCTTTGGAGGATTGGGTCTTGGTTTTATTTGGGATTGCATGATCCATGCATTCCTGAAGGTGTTAATAGAATCGTTTATAAAGGATTCTGTGGTCTGGGCCGTATTTTCCACAGGCCGGGGCTTTGAAGGATTCCACCTCAGTTTTGAGGAGTGTGAAATTTGCTTTAGAGAAGTTTTTCACTGTGGTTTTCAGGGCAGGGGTGGAGTCGGGATGTGAATATCCAGTGAGATTAGTTTATGGTCTGATCTTACCAGTGAGGGATACACTTCTGGTCTGGAGCATAGAGTCCCCATGTTGGTGATGATCAGGTCCAGTATGTTTTCCCCTCTTGTGGGAGTGGTAACAAGTTGTTCCATAGCATTTGAGTTTATAAATTCTAGGAACCTTTGGGCTAGGGTGTTGGAGCTAGAGTAATGCTCCCAGTCTATGTTTGGGTAGTGGAAGTCGCCCAATATAATGGTGTTTGGAGAGACCTTCACATTTTCCAGTATTCTCAGGAAGGGCGAGTGGGGTTCCTGGGTTTGGGAGGGTGGTCTGTAGCAGGCTATAAACTGGAAGGCAGTTTTACCCACTGTTAGTTGCACATGGATAGTCTCTGATGCTTCGTGCTGTGCCACCAACCTGGAGGTGTGGGTATCTTTGACGAATATTGATACTCCCCCTCCTTTTGTGGTACGGTCCAAGTTTTGGGGCCGAAAAGCATGGTATGAGGTATAACCTGGTAGTGCTGTGGTGCTCTCGGGAGCCTTGAACCGGGTTTCTGTTACTGCACAGATATCAATGTTCTCCATGCTAAGGAGAGTTTCGAAAGGTGCATCTTGAGGTTTAGACTTCTGGCATTGAGTAGCATTACTCTTAGTTTCTTATCCCTTGTGATACCTATGGAGGTTGGTTTGTCTTTTGAGCCTTGCCTAAAAAAGGCACTATGGGGGTAGCAAGAGCCTTTGCCAATATCGGAAAGCCCAGGGGTGACAGGTGCAAGCCGTCCCTAGCGAAGCATTGTGGCTTGTCGAGCATGTCATCCCAGGCTGACAGGCATTGGATCCCCTTTGAATGACACCAATACTTAAGTCAATTGTTGGAATTGATCATCTTGTCTTCATATTGTGGCATCATTCTTGGTGAGGGTAAGATACTACTCAAGGTCAGGGTCATACTGGCCTGGGCTACATGCTCGGAGAGCTCCTCTATGTCTCTTTTCATGTAGTCCAGGGAGGTACGTCTCAGGTCATTCACACCAGCATGGACAATGACTGAGTCATATTTATACTTGCCTTGGAGTGACCTGAGTGCTTGTGTTATGTGGCTGATCCTAGCGCCCGACAGGCAGCTCACCGTGACCTTCTCCTTGTTTAGCCTGGTGAGCGGGATGTCAGTGTGCCTGACGACAGAGTCCCCTATTACAAGTGTATCAGGTGTGTTGTTTAGCCTTAAGGGCTGTGACTGTTCGGCACACTGGCTTTGTGAGCTATGTGTTGCACGTGTTTTGTTTTGGGGTAGCAGTTGCTTGGGTGTCTGCTTTGGAGGTCTCTGCTGCTTAGGCAGATTTTTATTTAGAGCCTCTGAGTATGTTTTTGTGTGTTTATGTGTTTGGTTTGCTGTCGTGGTAGGTCTATGTGAGACTGGAATTGTAGTGAGTGTGATTTCCTTCTCCTCCTGACTGGTTTTGCCAGTACTGAGTTGAGAAAGCTTAGCCTCCAGTTTGGCTATATGGTTGCATCTCTCGCATGTGTTGGAATTTGTTGGGAGGAGGAGAGGGTTGTCTGTGTACATGAGGCAGTTGTAACATTGCCTCAAGATTCCCAGATTCACCAGCGGGACCGGAGAGGAGATTGACAACTGACCTTTGAACATATTAGAATAGTATTGGGAATTCCTTTATAATTGGGAAAAAAGGGCCAATGGGGAACGAGGTACTCAAGGGGAGTTTGTGAGGGTGTAGTGCTTTTAATATTTTAGTGCTGACTTATATAATTGCTTTAGTGAGCAAGTGCCAGGTAACTTAAATGCAATGTGTTACAGGTAACTTAAATGCAAAAATGACAAACAGTAACTTTCTTTCAAGTGAAACAAGGAAATAAGTACAGTAAGCAATGCAGATATCACTAGGGATCCACAGAAGTGCTGAAAAGCCGCGTTTTAGGTGGAATTAGCGTTTCAGGGAAATAACAAGCAAACAAACAAGCAGCATACAAATAAAGCTAGATTCAGCAGGCCTGGATCTAGTCTATGCTACAGCAAACAAGGTGTACCAATTTCAGTAAGAAACGGTTCAAATATGCAGGCACTATAAGCCTTTAACCAGAAATTCCCAGCTCAGAAGGGCAGAGTCCAGCCTCTCCTCCCACAAGAGTGCAGACCACAAACCTTCTTAATGTAAAATAACTGGCCTGAAGCCCAAGTGCTTAAACCAGAACTAATACACTTTTAGAATAACAGACACTGAGCCCTCAATCAGTTCACAACTTAGAAGGATGTAAGCTACCTGTCCTGCCACCACAGTGCAGGCCACAAACCTTCCTAATGTGTCATCATGTATATTTACTTCTTAAAATATTTCTAAGTCTTAAAAGAGTTTTGATACTGATAAAATCACTCAGTCCAAGAGGTCATGAACCATTAAGCTGCCTCTGTTATTTATTGTTTGATGTTTGTTAATCAGGTTATAAGTCTGATGCAAGACCCTTATCAGGTCAAACCACATGGCAGAAGAAATATACAAACACCATAGGACTGTAATTACACATAGGCATGTACTAGTAAAATAACATAAAGTTAAGGGTGGAAAATTTAGTTAAAGTATGTACTAAAGAAGGTGAAATACTAGGTAGTCAGCCAGTATCCTGAAAGCAGCAAGAGCATTTATATTCATTTTAAGGATACAATTTCACAAGATTAGTAGAAAGTTTGAATCTAGTACTTACAGGAAACCTGAATTCAGAATTTCATTACATGCAGGCAGTTGCTACTCTAAGCATGCTAAAGAAATGTCAGCAGGAGTCAGGTGACATGACTGTAAAGTTGTCTACTGTTAATAGCATTTTATAATGAACTCCAAAAATTAAAAAATATGTTTATCGACAGAGGTTATAAAAGTGATAGGTTAGATAGCTTGATAAATGACATGACAAATATAAGAAAAACAGAATGTGAGCAGATACTTCATATTAGTTAGGATTATGAAATGGCTGGACCTGCAAATCATAATGTTTTATCGTTGACCAGGTTTGTGAATGCCACAAAAGTTGAGAACAATGTTGGTATATGAGGAACCAACATATTTTAATACAAAACTGGAAAATTTTACAAGACCAATTGTAGTTCCTCGGACAGTTTTTGCCCATAAAAGTTTTAACATTTGATAAAACACTTTAGAAATGTCAGGTTATTCTGTGTTAAATGGTTTGACTTAAAAAGGTACTTTTAGGTGTGGATTTTGTAAAAATTGAAGATACAACTGTGACGCCCCTGCACTAGTCCAGTAATCAAGGAGCCTCAATCCTGACCACTGGCAACAGTGAATGATGTACACAATGGGAGGATGACAAGTACACAGACAGTAAAGTACAATTCCCCTTAAGAGCACATAGAGATCATTCAGTCTGGAGCTAGTTTTTCCAGATCCCCAATAAGACTCCCCACTGGCAAAGCTATAGAGTTGAGTCCTTAGCCAGGGTTCCAAGCCAAGTCCTCCCAACATTCTCTCTGTCCATCCAGTGCTTTGTGTCTTTGCTCATGTAGCTGACACACACACACACACACACACACACACACACACACACACACACACACACACACACACACACACTCTCTCTATGAGATTTGATTTATATACAAACACACTTGGGAAAGGCTGGCACAGGGTTACTAGCTATTCCCTCTTCTGTCCAGACCATAAGGTAGTTATCACTGCCACCAGAACCCCTTATCAGCTACTTTTAAGGCCCTTCCCAAAGGGTGACCAATCCTACTGCATAATGTTACTATTATCCAAATGGTAAGTGTGACCAAGGGCAAGGCTATTTAGGAGTGGCCTGTACAATGTCACCAAATACATATGCAAGTACTGTAAGAGCTTAAATATGTCTCAAAAATATCAGCCACAGAGTCTGGTCCTGTGTCCTCTCCTGTTTGGTATCTACTTCTCTGAAGTCCAGGCCAACACGAAGGGACTCTGGCTGACAAAATTCACAGATGATTTGCAAGTTGGGAGCAATTATTAACTCCCCAAGTGATGTTGACATCCTGCAGAAAGGCCTCAATGAGACCAATGACTGGTGTCAGAACCATGGCCTTAAGCTCAATGCCAAAAAATGTGTCTTCATCCCCTTTGGGAAAAACCCAGATCCCTTGAATTACCACATTGATGGTAGTCCATTGAACACAAAAGGAGTTATAAGAGATCTGGGAACACAGGTTGACAGCAACCTCTCTTTTGACCATCACATTGCCACTGTGGTCAGAAAGTCCTTCTATGTGGCACATCTCATTACAAAGGGTTTTGCATTCAGGAAGAAAGAGGTCATTGTCTCCCTCTATTCTTCCCTCATTAGGCCAATCATTGAGTACAATGCCCCATTTGGCATGTACCTCATTAGACACCTGCAACTGGAGAGGCCACAAAAGTACCTCCCAAAGAGGATCCTAGGCCTTAAACACTTGTCCTGTATGGACAGACTCAAAAAACTCCAACTATCCTCTGTCTCATATCACCTACTTAGAGGCGATCTCTGCTTGACTTACAAAGCCATGTCTGACCCAGCTCTGTTAGAAATGCTACAACTAAAGAAATCCCAATCGCTCTGCACCACACGCTCCAGAGACCTCAACTTCATTACCACAATCAACAGAACATGCTGGAGGGACAGGTTCATAACCCAGAGACTGCCCATGCTATGGAATAGACTTCCCATACATGTCAAGCAGAGCACCTCACTGACCGTCTTCAAGAGAAATCTTGATGAGTGGACGGGAAATAGAAAATTCATGCCAGGGATCACGCCAGTGGCTCTACTTGACAGAGGCACTAGGAACTAAGGTTGGGTGGCACGATGCCAGGGTAATCCTATGGGCTAGGCTTGTGAAGGCTCCAGGGCCATTAGCCTACTACACACCCATGAACCTATGAACAAAGATAAGTTTAAATATATTTAATAATAAATAATAAAAGAACAAGACAGTACTCAATCAACACAGTAACTACAGAGTTCAGAATCACATATTTTAAAACAACATTGCAGGACAGACTCAAATAAATACAGAAAACATCTAAACTAATCTTTACTATATTCCTATCTATATCTAAGAGAGATACTATACCCCATGTCTTATTACAGACAACACACAGGCAGAAGTGCTGAATGGATGTCTCTAGGTCCAAGACAAGATACAAAATGCCCACAGTCTCTCTCTGAGAGAGTTCTTAAATTACTATCAAACATTACTGCTGGGTCAGCTTGGATGACATCACTCTTTGTCACCTGCCTTCAGTTCCCAGGCTAACAGAAACTAACATCTCTGTGTTAAAAATACATATCTTTTAGATGTTTGCAGAAATTGGAAGTCATAAAACAATAAAAAGCTTTACATTTGAAACCTTATAATTATTTTTTTCCAAGACAATAGAAAGAAAAGTCTAGCTCTAGACAGCCTGTCTCCTTGCTGCATTAACTAAGGTTTATAGCACATCTTAAAGCACTTAATTTCAACTTATTTTCTTGAAGTTTTTTAAGTTAATTTTCTATGTTCCAGCAAGGTATGCTGTGGTTACATTCTTAAAGTTCAGTACATAACATACAGTTCTGTATAAATCATATCAATATTCACAAATTACATAGAATTATTTACAAAATTCCAGATAGCTGGGCTGGCAGTGTCACAACAACAATAAAGGCCATTTTAATTATTTAAGTCATGTGGGAAAATCATATGATCATAGCATATTACTAGGCCATTGACCCGGAGGTCATTTTAAGCCTAGCAGTTTCATCCCAATGTAATACCATGAAAATGCTAGTCAGTACACAAGATTGCTGACTGCCCATGTCCAAGAGGGTTGTGGGCACTATCCCCAGTAAGAATTTATGGTGCCCCATCAACTCTTCCAGTTTCCTCTTTCAGACAAGAAGCAAATTTGACTTTCAATTTTCAAAACATGATTTATAGTTACTTGTTCAACCTGCTACAGTTTCTACACTGGTAAGACAACAGCACATATACAAATACTAGCATGCCTCAAAAACAATGACAAAAATAATACATCGGGTAAGCATTTGTGAGTGAGTGGAGTAGCATTTACGAAATTTTTGTTTTTCATGATTAACAATATACATGATGATGAAATGAGAGATTTGAACATTTTTGGAGAACAAAGAATATGAACAGAGGAGGAATGATACTATCAGAACCAAATGTGTGTAAGATTCAGAAATATTTTTAATAGTTTGTTTTATTATGTATTTTTGTATATAAATCTGGAAATAACTGCATTTCATTTCATTTCAAATACAAATTAACATTTAATGAAATATTTTTAATTGGTAGAATCTAAACACAATATGTCTTTTGGGCTTATTTAAAGGATTGTTTTTCTGGCATCTTTTATTTTGAAAAAGTCTGTCACATTTTGAAAAGAGGAAAATGCTGACTTACTTTAAAAGCAGTCAGTGGTTTACGAGTGGATCATTTTTTTGTTATCAAGTTTTTAAGGTTGAGTGTGATTAGTCTTCTTTGCATCTTTTTCTTTGTATTTTCTGTACATTTTCAATATTTCCTGACTGCAGTTAATAAATAACATACACTAATGTCCATAGTAATGTATATCATCTGTTTCACACTAGGCAAGCCACAAGCTACTTTTGCATACAAGTAGCTACATGAGATACCAATAGGAAGACAGTTGTTCATATGCCAGTAAACTAGTTTGTATCTTGACTTACCGAGTTATGTTCTGTTTGAACAGTGTCTCGTAGTAGCATCAATGGCTCAGCAGGTAGCACACTTGCCCTTGGTGTTGGAAGACCAAATTTCTGTGAATTATCTCCAGGTGACTGGATTAATGTTCAATTTGTTAACACTGCAGTGTAGCACTAAGGGGTGCTGCACTCCTGATTGTGCCATCCTTCGGATGAGACTTTATACCAAGGTTTCATCTGCTTGAGTTGGTGGTAGTTCAGTTATCAAAAAGAGCAGGGGAAGTTCCCTGGTCTCCTGATCAAATTTCCTCTAGCAATATAAATGCTACCATGGGTCTTAACTGAAAAGAGACTTTTAGCATAGTGGCACTAAACAGGTCAACACACAAAAAATAAATAAAATAAGCAGTACCTACTGTCATACCTCTATCCATTACTAGTCAGCTGTCTACAGTTTGTGAACCACTGCAAGTGATATATTACCAAGGAAAACTTTGCAGCACTGTCTTTTCATGTTTTCTTAATGGCCGACTGAACTCATGACATGAAGATAATTCTCTTTTGCATGCCATCACAGTAAATGAATTAATGATACTGTTATTTTGTTTTGTAACTGTTCCCAAAGCTGTTTCTCTAAAGCTAACCAGACCACATTTTACACAGGTAGAAAAACAGTATCCCATATGGCTAGTAAAAAGTGAAATAGCAGGTTGTATGTTGCACTTATAAAAATCCTAGCAAGTGTTGTTTGCTTAACAAACTCCTAAGGCTTGACCTTCTTGGATTATCTATTATTCATCAATTCATGGCATGCATAAAACTGCATTAAATGAATTTAGCTTGTGGCTACTGTTCTTTAAAGGACCAGTATGGGAAGAAACTGACAAAAATATTTTTTGTTTATGTCCAAATACACCCAACCCGAGGTAAACACAAGTAAAGTAAAACAAAAAACACACCCAAAGCTGAAGGTAACTGGAATAAATGCTGCCAATCCAGATAGGTAAAATGCAAAGCTTTTATTGTAGATAAGTGAGCACTTTTGCAATGATCAACATTGCTTCATCAGACAACATAACCTCATACAGCTGTCCTATATATACAAATGACAACATTTAAAATAACCAATCTGGTCTTAAAACAAATTAAGCATCAATTATCCCATCCTAAAGGTACAAATACATTAAAAATGTAGTGTTACTAAAGATAATTTAGTCAACAATATATTAAGAATAATACCTAATAGTTCATATAGTAGCCATACAAAACTATTGCATAATATATTTATTTCAACCAGCTTACTTTAATGATGACATAAGGGAGGGGAGGAAAAGGGAAGGGGACAAGAACTTTCAAGCCTAAATCATATACTAATTACATAAAGTCAGTGGTGAGACTATTCATTTCAGTTTTCTACATTACAAAGCTGGTTTTAGGGGGACAGAGTCACTCAGTCCTAGCTCCCTATGTGCACCTAGCCTCAGGATCCATTGAACCTCCACAGACTCTGTCTGATTTACAAGGTCACCCGTCCTACTATTCACTTCCTGAACATGCCGTACCTGAAACAAGAAGGTATGCTTCTCATTTGTGGATAAAGTGTGTTTCGCTACAGCACTATATTCTAAACCTCTCCTAGTGCAATATATATGATCCCTAATCCTTTCGTGGAGACGGCGGTTAGTCATTACAACATAAAATCAGAAACATATCTTACAGTGTGCAACGTATATCACATTAATGGTCTCACAGTCTGCCTTAACCTTAAGTTCCCACAAACGTCCTGTAACCGGGTGTTTGAAAAATCTAGATTCATCCACATAGGCACAATATGCACACTTGCCACACTTATATGTCCCATTCATAGTACTGGCATCATGTTTCTTCTTTCTAGGGTAACACAACTATTGCTTCAAGTTTTGCTTGTTCCTATATATAAACCATGGTCTATCCCCCACCACATTAGTGGTTTCTTCATCTACTACACACACACACACGCATATATATATATATATATATATATATATATATATATATATATATATACACACACACACACACACACACACACATTTATTTTGCATCCGTTAACCGGGAAAGTCCGACTGGACACATGTCCTTTTTTAGCAGAGGCCCGGACAGAAAAGCTCCATGTACACAGTAAAATATTACATTCGACAGTTGATATACAGTTAGATTATATGCAATCATTTATAGTATCCATACACTTTTTCTACTAATAATGCTGTTGAAAAATAATACCTTTAAAAGGAGTTTAGACATCAAATACTTCAGAGTATTTGGGATATATATACATTATAAAATAGCTGGTAGGATGAAATATGTATAAATGATAGACTGGATAGGAAGGGTTCTGGGGAGAAAGGATACGTATAGATAGATTGGATAGGAAGGGTTCTGGGGAGAGAGGATAGGTATAGATAGACTGGATAGGAAGGGTTCTGGGGAGAGAGGATAGGTATAGATAGACTGGATAGGAAGGGTTTTGGGGAGAGAGGATAGGTATAGATAGACTGGATAGGAAGGGTTCTGGGGAGAGAGGATAGGCATAGATAGACTGGACAGGAAGGGTTCTGGGGAGAGAGGATAGGCATAGATAGACTGGACAGGAAGGGTTCTGGGGAGAAGATAGGCATAGATAGACTGGACAGGAAGGGTTCTGGGGAGAGAGGATAGGTATAGATAGACTGGACAGGAAGGGTTCTGGGGAGAGAGGATAGGTATAGATAGACTGGACAGGAAGGGTACTGGGGAGAGAGGATAGGTATAGATAGACTGGACAGGAAGGGTTCTGGGGAGAGAGGATTGGCATAGATAGACTGGACAGGAAGGGTTCTGGGGAGAGAGGATAAGTATTGATAGACTGGACAGGAAGGGTTCTGGGGAGAGAGGATAGGTATAGATAGACTAGACAGGAAGGGTTCTGGGGAGAGAGGATAGGTATAGATAGACTGGATAGGAAGGGTTCTGGGGAGAGAGGATAGGTATAGATAGACTGGATAGGAAGGGTTCTGGGGAGAGAGGATAGGTATAGATAGACTGGATAGGAAGGGTTTTGGGGAGAGAGGATAGGTATAGATAGACTGGATAGGAAGGGTTCTGGGGAGAGAGGATAGGCATAGATAGACTGGACAGGAAGGGTTCTGGGGAGAAGATAGGCATAGATAGACTGGACAGGAAGGGTTCTGGGGAGAAGATAGGCATAGATAGACTGGACAGGAAGGGTTCTGGGGAGAGAGGATAGGTATAGATAGACTGGACAGGAAGGGTTCTGGGGAGAGAGGATAGGTATAGATAGACTGGACAGGAAGGGTACTGGGGAGAGAGGATAGGTATAGATAGACTGGACAGGAAGGGTTCTGGGGAGAGGATTGGCATAGATAGACTGGACAGGAAGGGTTCTGGGAGAGAGGATAAGTATTGATAGACTGGACAGGAAGGGTTCTGGGGAGAGGATAGGTATAGATAGACTGGACAGGAAGGGTTCTGGGGAGAGAGGATAGGTATAGATAGACTGGACAGGAAGGGTTCTGGGGAGAGAGGATAGGTATAGATAGACTGGACAGGAAGGGTTCTGGGGAGAGAGGATAGGTATAGATAGACTGGACAGGAAGGGTTCTGGGGAGAGAGGATAGGTATAGATAGACTGGACAGGAAAGGTTCTGGGGAGAGGATAGGTATAGATAGACTGGACAGGAAGGGTTCTGGGGAGAGAGGATAGGTATAGATAGACTGGACAGGAAGGGTTCTGGGGAGAGAGGATAGGTATAGATAGACTGGACAGGAAGGGTTCTGGGGAGAGAGGATAGGTATAGATGGAATGGACAGGAAGGGTTCTGGGGAGAGAGGATAGGTATCGACAGAATGGATAGGAAGGGTTCTGGGGAGAGAGGATAAGTATAGATAGACTGGACAGGAAGGGTTCTGGGGAGAGAGGATAGGTATAGATAGACTGGACAGGAAGGGTTCTGGGGAGAGAGGATAGGTATAGATAGACTGGAGAGGAAGGGTTCTGGGGAGAGAGGATAGGTGTAGATAGACTGGACAGGAAGGGTTCTGGGGAGAGAGGATAGGTATAGATAGACTGGACAGGAAGGGTTCTGGGGAGAGAGGATAGGTATAGATAGACTGGATAGGAAGGGTTCTGGGGAGAGAGGATAGGTATAGATAGACTGGACAGGAAGGGTTCTGGGGAGAGAGGATAGGTATCGACAGAATGGATAGGAAGGGTTCTGGGGAGAGAGGATAAGTATAGATAGACTGGACAGGAAGGGTTCTGGGGAGAGAGGATAGGTATAGATAGACTGGACAGGAAGGGTTCTGGGGAGAGAGGATAGGTATAGATAGTCTGGACAGGAAGGGTTCTGGGGAGAGGATAGGTATAGATAGACTGGACAGGAAGGGTTCTGGGGAGAGAGGATAGGTATAGATAGACTGGAGAGGAAGGGTTCTGGGGAGAGAGGATAGGTGTAGATAGACTGGACAGGAAGAGTTCTGGGGAGAGAGGATAGGTATAGATAGACTGGACAGGAAGGGTTCTGGGGAGAGAGGATAGGTATAGATAGACTGGACAGGAAGGGTTCTGGGGAGAGAGGATAGATATAGATAGACTGGACAGGAAGGGTTCTGGGGAGAGAGGATAGGTATAGATAGTCTGGACAGGAAGGGTTCTGGGGAGAGAGGATAGGTATAGATAGACTGGACAGGAAGGGTTCGGGGGAGAGAGGATAGGTATAGATAGACTGGACAGGAAGGGTTCTGGGGAGAGGATAGGTATAGATAGACTGGACAGGAAGGGTTCTGGGGAGAGAGGATAGGTATAGATAGACTGGACAGGAAGGGTTCTGGGGAGAGAGGATAGGTATAGATAGACTGGACAGGAAGGGTTCTGGGGAGAGAGGATAGATATAGATAGACTGGACAGGAAGGGTTCTGGGGAGAGAGGATAGGTATAGATAGTCTGGACAGGAAGGGTTCTGGGGAGAGAGGATAGGTATAGATAGACTGGACAGGAAGGGTTCGGGAGAGAGGATAGGTATAGATAGACTGGACAGGAAGGGTTCTGGGAGAGGATAGGTATAGATAGACTGGACAGGAAAGGTTCTGGGGAGAGAGGATAGGTATAGATAGACTGGACAGGAAGGGTTCTGGGGAGAGAGGATAGGTATAGATAGACTGGACAGGAAAGGTTCTGGGGAGAGAGGATAGCTATAGATAGACTGGACAGGAAGGGTTCTGGGGAGAGAGGATAGGTATAGATGGAATGGATAAGAAGGGTTCTGGGGAGAGAGGATAGGTATAGATAGAATGGACAGGAAGGGTTCTGGGGAGAGAGGATAAGTATTGATAGACTGGACAGGAAGGGTTCTGGGGAGAGAGGATAGGTATAGATAGACTGGATAGGAAGGGTTCTGGGGAGAGAGGAGGTAGGG
>NC_056735.1:66115672-66190672 GCF_019279795.1 Protopterus annectens
ACTAAGTTCTGAACATTATATATAATGTATATTTTTCTGTACCTATTGTTATATTTGTAAACTGTTCTTATTAAATGATCATACAATTTCTCTTTTAACTGACATGAATTCTGAAAACTAATTGCAAAACTTTTGTCAACTTATTACTTTCAACAAATAGAAAAATATGCACAACAGAAAACTAATTATCTTAAACAAATAAAATAATAAAACGCTTATTCCAGAAACAAAATAAAAATTCATCTTATTTAAAAATATAACTACCAGATAACATTTTCAGCTTTAAACATTTAATAATATAAATACTTTCATTATAACAAGATAATACTACTTAAATATATTAGTTATATAAATATTAATAATATGTCAAAATTTGAATCCATGTTTAATTTCATCATTGATAAAATTCATTAATGTATTTACTTTACTCATATAACATCATTTTTATGAAGACATTCTTAATTAGTTAACCAATTTATTTTGATATATATACTTGTGTATATTTTTCTTTATGTACTACTCGCCATTGTTATATTTCTGTAAGACTGTTCCATTATTAAATGATCATTCCACAATTCTCTCCTTTTTAACTGCACATGTAAGTTCTGGAAAACAGCTTTTCCCACAACTTGCAAAATCTTTTTGTCACACTCCTGTATTAGCTTTGCAGACAATAGAAAACATTTAAATGTCACCTCACAGAAAAGCTAATTTTCTAGGTGCATTAAAGCTCTAATAATAGATACAAATCCCAATGACAAATAACATTGTCCAATATGAAAAAAAAATAGCAATTTTGTCTTATTTTTTTATTTAATTCTTACTAGAGGTCTTCTTCAGAATACAGGCATTCTACCCATCTGTTCTTACTGAATTTCTTCTCCTGCATTTACTTCTGTGTGTTTTTAATTTGTTGCCACAACTGCTGCATATGCACTTTTTGGGGGGAATAAGCTGTCCATCTGTACCTTTCACCTGCCATACTGTTTTTTTCCATATTAGTTGAAGCCATGTTGTGCAACAAGACCATAGAACCAGTTTTCCCACTGGCTGAATGAGCTGTTTTTATACATGTTTCAATCTCCTCTTCCACTGGCTTTTGAGCTGCTATCTCACCTTCTGAAGTCTGCACCATAACTCCACAGTTGTTTTCAATGGCTTTGCTGCACTGCATTGGCTGCAATTCACCAGACTTATCTTTATTCATCATATTAAAAAAAAAATTCAGTGTAAGAAACTTCTCTGTGTGGAAGATTTTCCGTCCATATATTTCTAGTTAATCACTGTATATTTATCAGATCAGACAATAGTAGTTGAAGTAGTCCAACTGGAACGTGTCCATTTTCAGGAGGGCCCGGGAGAAAAGCCAAAACAAAACATACAAAATATATATACTAGAAAATATACACTACTTGTAAAGCATTACTAAGTACTTAAAAATAATAAAAGGCAGGCAGTCTGATGCTAAGATCGAGAGACCTTAATATAGAGTAATGCATTTTCAGTTTAATATAGTATACAAAAAAAATAAGAGTACAGTATCTGGTAGGAACTAAACTGGTAAGTAGTACTAATTAGTATTTAGTAGTGATCGAAAAGTGGTTATATGGGCAGCAGATAGATTAGAGAATAACAGGCATGGCAGGGTTTAGTACATGAACATAACCAATGGTTAGAGAAGAAAATATATAGATTATTTATAAATATGGGAGAGAGGTTACTTTGTCTTGTGGTAGTTGATTCCATATTTTACCAACATAGTTAGAGAATATGGAGTCACCTGCTAAGTTCTTGGATAAGGAGTGAATCAACATTTTGTTAGCAGAGCGATTTTTCTGTAATAAGGTTTTATGAGGGAAGAGAGTCTGGATATTATTGGGTTGGTATAGGGCTTTATGGGCATTTAAAGTTGGTTAAAATGTAATAAGTGTGGTAATTCGCCACTCAAGTTGTTTTAGGTTCAGACAGTGATGAGTCCTGTAAGGTGTATTTGTAGCAAATCTGGCGATGTTGTTATAATCTGGCTATTTGTTAAGATTGTTTGTAGAAAGATTGCTGTATATTGGGAAGCATATAATAGGGTGGAAATTAAGGGGTTCTAGCTATTGTGGTTCTGGCATTGGTGTCAAGAAGGTTTATTCTATATAGGGATCAAAGTTTTTATTAGTCAGTTTTATTGTATTGTTTCCCCATGTGAGTGTCAAACTTTAATTGATTGTCAATTGTGATTCCTAGGAGTTTGGTGGTGGGGTCATAATAATATATAACCCTTATGTACTTTAAAATATAAACTATGAAAATAGAAATTGATTTTTACATGCAAAATGTATATGTATATATTTATATATTTTTTTTGATTGCCAAATGAACTAAGGTTAATATATTTCCAGCCATGTAGTATATTGTCTTAGATAAAATCACAGACTTAATATCTACTTAATAATCTGGTTAAATAAGAGGTACAACATCATTATAAATTTTATTTAAAGTACATAAGGTTTATTATGACCTACCAAATAGAGCCCTGAGGAACACACTGAGGTGGAAGGAGATCAGAAAGATGGTTTTGCCAGATAACTGCTTGTTTACGGTTTTCTAGGTATGATGTAAACCAGTTCATGCCTGATAAAAGATTGTATATAGAGGGACTTCAGTTGGTGGAGGATATATATTTAGAAAGCTTCTGAGGAAATTATTACTCTATTTTTGTTTTACTTGGATTGCTTGTCTGTGTACTTAATAAAGGATTTTCGACTGGAAACAGACTGCCTGCCTTGCTTGGATTACTTTCGAATACTTAGTAATGCTGTACAATTATATATTTTCTATTATTACTTTTTGTTTTGTTTTGACTTAAGACGAGTTTACGTTTGCTACTTCTACTGCTATTGTTTGATCTGATTAATATACAGTGATTAACTAGAAATATATGGACTGAAAATCTTCCACACAGAGAAATTTCTTACACTGTTTTATTTTTGGACCCACTGCACTTTATTGGGTTGTTTTGAGACTTCGGGGATACCACGGAGATTACTTGTTTTTCATTCATTATATTAAACAACTGCTGTTCTAGTCTGACAGATGATACTGCATTTAATTTTACTCCATTTTCATTCTCAGTACAAGGTGTTTTCCATCTGGGAATCTGCAGTATTTCCTGGTTCAGTGCTACTGAAGTCCTTCTCCACCGTGAAAGTCTCAAGCACTAGTACAGCCCTTTGGCACCACCTAGTGTCTCAAAAAGATTAGAGTAAAGTCCCTGGTATCTTGGCTAAATTTTACCTCGTCAGTAAAAATATAATTTCAAGTCTCCTTTAAACAGAGGTCACTGGCATACTGGGATTAAACTCGCAAACAAAGCATAAATAAAAGTATGTAAACTTCTTCTTCTTTCGGCTTTTCCTGGTTAGGGGTCGCCACAGCAGATCACCTGTCTGCTCATGATTGGCAGTAGAGTTTTACGGGGTTGAGTTGCCAGCCCGGCGCCCAACCTTCCACGGAAGTCACACACATGCACGCACTTACGCCTAGGGCCAATTTAGAGTGTCCACTCCACCTACAGTATGTCTTTGAGATGTGGGAGAAAACCGGAGCACCTGGAGGAAACCCACGCGACCACAGGGAAGACATGCAGACTCTGCACAGAAGGCACCCCAGCTGAGGATTGAACCAGAGAACCTCTTGCTGTGAGGCGACAACGTTAACTGCTGCACCACCGTGGCCGCCCAAATAAAAGTATGTAAGCTGACATGTACCATACTGCAAACTCTTGAGAGCTCACCAATACACATACATGGATACAGATGATCTGTTGTTCTTAGCTAAGATGGGACACACACTGGTCCTCTTTAACCAGAAGTTCAGCTATTGCACTGTCTCCTTTCCAGCACCCTAGTACAGGCTTTCCAAGATTGGACAAGGACCATGCGTCCTTTATAAATTAAAAAAAATAATAATAAAAAATCCTGTTCATAATAATGGCTAAGGTGTTTGACTGACAGGCATAAGGTACAATGTCTGATTCTCACTTTGGTGAAGGAAATTGGCTAGGCCTAGAATGGCTTATTAAGAAAGCTAACTTAATAATTAGCTATGAACATAGGAAACCATGAATTTAAGGAAAAGTGAAAATGAACATTTTTGAGTGCTTTTCATAAATGGGGACAGTCTTAAGAATATAGTGGGAAGAATAGGACATTTGGAATGTGATGTAGATGTAATTATATTAGAAGACACAATATTTTTTAACAAATGAAGAACAATTACAAATAAACTGTGGGCAGGAAAGATTATCTGGAATTTGAGAAATGAGAGATGTTCTGGAATAACCACAGTATGTAGAAATACAGTAAAGATATTAGATGTAACTTTAGCAAAAGTGGGTAGATTAACCATTGTAGATTTAAAATGGAAAGAACAAGTGTGTAGAATTATACCATTATATGCTTACACTAACTGTAAAGAAAGGGAACGCTTATTTTGTCAGATTTTAGACTATGTAGTAATAAATATCAATATTATAATAACTGGAGACTAACTGTGATTTAACAGGCAAGCGTAAAAAGAAAGGAAGTGATATAAGAAAAATGGGTACTTGCGTATTATCGCAACCAGATTTCCAGCCTGCCCAAAATCATTATGTTTGCCCAAAAACGTCATTGTGAGTCTTAAAAGGGGTGTGTGAAGTAATAATTAACAGTCTGTCACATTGTGTATGAGGCAGGAAGAGGGATTTGTCGGGGCGTTTTTTTTTTGTCCGATGTAAGTTACTTTCACATAAAATAAACCAGAGTTTTGCTTCACAGTCTTCATTAGCCAATGTCATGGTCATAGAATATCTTAAAGTATTGCAACTTGTGATGATCTTTATTCGTGTAACTGTGACTTTTGGGTTGAGCCTGTGTTTGACATCTCCCACTTTTTAACCTCTTGTCTTGTATTACTCGACAGTGACAGTTCGTTTTTTACATTTGTATTTGGATACTGCAACATTATCAGTTACGACTTTTATCCTTGTACTCACTGAATGTACTGTATTTTGGGTTTAGTATTACTTTACTACATAGCACTTTATAGTTTTAATATTACTTGTCTTTATTCAGTTTTCTGCATAGTTGTTTTGGTGTAAGACGTTTAGGGTATAGTAAACGTGTAACAAAATTGAAAACGTACACAGGTCCTTCTTCACAGGACTCAGAAGCAGCAGCCATCTGTAGTGCATTTCTCATTATGTCAGCTTGGGAAATGACGCTCCTCGGAAAGACAAATGTTGGCGTTATTCCTCTTGCAATGTCATACACAAACAGACAGAACAGTAATTAAGACTTTACACTAGCTTTTTCAGGTTAACAATGATAGGTTCACAAAAACATTACAAATTATCGCAGCTTACAATTCTGGTTGTGATAATATGCAAGTATCATAAAATGTTAGAAGTTGTAATATGTGGCAAGTTAAAACTTTGGGACAAAAATTCATGGCCTTACAAAAGGTGTATGTATAGAACTGAAATAGATAATTTTACAGTATCAGAAGGTTTAGTTACAGCAGAAGGGGAGGTAGATGAAACAGGATTTTCTGATTATCTCTATCTGTATTGCAAGATTTGGGAAAATAAGGAATCTATATAAAATAGGTAACGGAATGAAAAGGATAAATAGGAAGGCATGGAATGAAGAAGTGAAGAGATTAGTAATGTTTGTTTGTTTGTTTGTGTCTTTCAGCTTTTCCCGGTTAGGGGTCGCCACAGTGGAACTCCGGTCCGCTAATGATTGGCAGTAGATTTTTACGTGCTGGCTTGCTGGGCCTAACACATGACCTTCAATGAAGAAACGCCCATTCACGCATGTCGCCACACAGAAGACACTCTAACTGAGAATCTAACGGGCAACGTCTAACTGTGAGGCGACAACGCTACCGCAGCACCACCACAGCAGTACAAGGGAAGAGATTAGTAATGCAGGTATGGAAAGATCATATTACCATGAGAACATTTTATAAAAATTATCCTGAATGGTGGATGAAATTTAAGGAAAAAAGATAAAAAAATGTTTTTACAGTAGAAAAAAAATATATAGAAGAACATATAACGATGCTTCGAATATTTAGAACATCATGACAAAAAGTACTTTGACAAAGAAAAATAACTATATTTAAGAAATCAAGAAAAATATAAGAATTGTTATATAAGCAAAGATATTGTTTTACAAGGAAAAAGAGAAGTATAGAGTCACTTAAGCAGATTAGTAAAGGAAGATGGTAGTGTAATGAGAGAAAAACTATAAAAGGAGAAATATGAAGAACTCAGGAAATTATGTATAGTGTAGTAAAATATGTACAAAAAATGTTTAAATAAAAAAGAAGGTACTGAAAAAACATGGAAAGTAAAAAAGTTAACAGAAAATGAGAATAAAGAGTTGGAAAAGGAGATTTCTTTAAATTAACTAGATAGCCCATGTGGGTGTGAATTACCCGAGACATACCTCCCTTGACTATACGAAGTGAGACATGATTGAGCTTGTGGATTATGTGTCTCAGGCAGGTATGAGCCTAGCACTGAGCAGCATACTACCATCTCCAAGGATGATGCCATGTTACCAAAAGGAAATGATTGATTTTAACAATTGGCTTGGCTTCTGGTGTCAGTCCAGGGGGGGGGGGGTACAATATTTGATGGCCTGAGAGGACATGGTTGATTGACCATGCTGCTTTGCCAGGGATGGTCTGTACTTATCCTCTCTAGGATTTTGGAGATTGGCAAAGACATTTTCCACCCCCATAGTGCCGTTTTTAGGCAATGCCAAACTGATAAACCTACCAACTTAACTGAACATATGAAGGGATATCTGAAGGTGGTACTGCTCAATGCTAAAAGTCTTATTAAGAAACTCCACTCCCTGCAAGCTTTCCTCTCCTGGGAAAGTACAGACATCTGTGTAGCAATGGAGACATGGTTTAAAGTCACTGAGAGTACCCCAGCAGTGCAAGTTTATAATGTCTTTCACACCTTTAAACCAGCTACTGCACAAGAAGGAACTAAAGGTGTAGGAGTCTCTGTCTATATTAAAAGGAATCTCACATCTACACTAGTTAAAGTTTATGACCTACTGGAACTCGTATGTGCAAGTCACCATAAACAGGATGTTGTGCCCTATCCTTACAAACTATATGTCCCCCTCCATGTCCCAGGAAACCCAGACTACTTATCTCAGTGTACTAGAATCCTTCATCATTTAATCCAATATGAAATTCATGAGGTATCTCAACTATCCCTCTATAAATTGGGAATCCTGTACCACTTCTAATGCACAAGCCCAGCCATTCCTAAACTTTTTTAATACCAACATTCTGGAACAGTTGGTCCATTTGCTTACCAGGGGTACAAACATCCTTGACCTTGTACTCGTAAACATGGGGGACCAATGTTCCTTAACCCATGTAATATCCTCACTCATCAGATCTGAACACAAGGCAGTATTACTTGAAATAAAAGTTAAATCCAGGCATTCAGTGAAACCAAAAACCTTTAGGAACTATTCCAAGCCTAATCTTTCTCTACTAAGCAATGCCTTGGCTAAATTCCAAGCACCACCAAACCCAATAAACACCACAGCATACACTGACCTGTTTACAAAATCTCTGTATAGCCATATTGATAGCTGTACAGAGCAAGCTATACCCAACCATATTAAGAATAAGACAAACTCAAAAGGCAAGCCACCCAGGTGGAATCTCAGTATAAATCAATCATGCAACAAAAGAAAAAAAATGTTGGCCAAGCATAGGAGGAACAAAGCCATACTTACTAAAAGTCCCCTCACCAATCTAAGCAGGCAGGTAAGAGGGTTAATTAATACTTCAAAGGCTAAATCTGAAAAAAAAATAGCTTGTCAGGCAAAGGACAATCACAAAGCTTTCTACAGCTATGTCCGTAAACTTAGAGGGAAATACACAATTAGCAGAACTTATTGTAAATGGCATCAGCCACACTAAACTGGACACTATCGGCAACCTTTTGGCTAACAGGTTCAGCTCAAGTTTCTCTCCCCGCTCCCCCTGATAGTCCAAAGGAAATACTATAACATAACCCCCCAACCATTATTAAGAAACAGGTCATCGATGCACTTTCCAAACCCAAAAACAGTGCATTGATGGGCCCTGCTAACATCCCAGAGTGTTTAATAAATAACATGAAACATGACCTCTCTGGTCCACTTGAATCACCTTTCAAGTGGAGCTCTCAGCCAGGTTTTGTGCCCAAGGAATGGAAGATGGCTACAGTTGTTCCCCTGCATAATGGAGATCCAACCACTGATCTGGGTAATGACAATCCCATAAGTCTTATTAGCCTAATATGTAAGGCCATGGAAAGAATCATCAGGGACATGATGAGGACACAGGTAACCTGCAAACTCTGGACCCATCACAGTTTGGTTTTGTTAAGGTAAGGTCATACCTATTAAATCTGGTGGACTTTATTGAGAGGGTCACAAAAGCACTGGATGAAGGTAAGACTGAGCACACAGATTACCTCAACCTGGCCAAGGCTTTTGCTACAATACCCCACTCAGGCATTCTAGACAAGCTCACTAATTTAGGTATAAACCCTTTTATCACACACTGGATAGCCAACTGGCTCATTGATGAAACTCAGGAGGTCAAAATAGGTGAGGCCACCTCCACCAAGAGGCCACTCACTAACAGAGCCCCCCAAGGCTCAGTACTGGGCCCACTCCCACTCCTTTTTGGCATTTATTTCTCTGAAATGGAAGCAAAGGCTGAAGGTTTATGGATGACTAAGTTTGCAGATGACTGCAAGCTGGAGGTTATCATTAACTCCCCTGCAGACACTAGCATTCTTCAAGAAGACCTGTCTCTGAGTAACACATGTTGCTAAAGCTATGGTCTTAAATTCAATGATGAGAAATGTACAGTTATACCCTTTGGGAATATGGACTGTCCTGGCTAATTACCATGTTGATAATACACCCCTAAAAAATCAAAGTCAACTTTATTGTCATTTAGAACTACACATCTGTAGCCTAAATGAAATTTTGTGCATCAGCTCAATTCCTGAGATTACAAAGGAAAGTGAAACAACACATACGAGTAGAGGAATAAACATAACTAAAATACAATACTCCTCCCAATACATGCAAGAAAGAACAGAGACATTTACCAACACTCATATATGAAAAGAATACCCTCCCCTGAGTTAAATTAACTACGCTGTTTAAAGTAATACAAAACACACTACAGACTGAAATGCCTAAGTTAGTTTTCTAATATTGCACTTGAGTGAGTTAAAAATGGATTCCGGCGTGTAGCCCGCAGGACAATTCCCTGCGAGCTACATCGCCGAACCCAAACGGCTGCAGCGGTACTTTGCCGTAGTGCAATACGGCTGAAAAGCCTAGTCGCTGCAGCTGTAAGCTATGTACAGGCAAAGGCAACCGTTCCGGATGTGTAACACATTCCTTATTTACATTCAAGGAATGCATTTAGTGAAGTATTTATTTATTCACATTAAAAACACCTATTTCATACCCCCACTCTCTATCTTCTCCCCATCCTTCTTTGTACTATCGTTCTCCCCACTCCCTCCCTTACTCCCCTTCTTCCCTTAACTCGTCTCTCCCTTACCCCATATACCCAATTCTATCTCCTCCTCCTCCTTCATGTTTTTCTCTGCAGAAACACTCATTCTGTAAATATCTTCTTATAGTTGTATGCATTTGCAATCATGGAATTACATATTTGTAAATATTGTAATATTCACTTAGCCTTAATTCTGTTTTTACATCTTACTAATTGCGCCTTCAGATAGCATTTTTTCTGTACTATTGTTATTTTTATACTAATGAAATGTTGTTGTTTTTTCACTGTATACTGTGGAGCTTTTCTCCCCAGGACTCCATTGAAAATGGGCTCTTCTGGCACAATGGACTATCCTGGAAAACAAACTTTAAATAAATAAATAAATAATACTGACTTTGGATATAATAAATAAAATATTGCACTTACTTGGAATATATTTAAGTATATTTTGCACAAATAAATAAAAATTGACTTATGTGTCCAGACCCCTGGGACTAGTGGCCGAGTTCAGAAGTCTAATCACTATAGGGTAGAAATGGTTACTGAATCTTGTAGTTCTGCAGCAGATGCTGCAATATCTCCTGCCTAATGCCAGATGCTTAAACAGTCCATGCGCAGGATGCATGTTGTCCTGTATTATTTTGGTGGCCTTTTGGATGCTTCTTACAGAATAAAGATGTTGCATCGATGGAAGACTGGAAGTGGAACCTGTTATCTTCTGTGCAACCCTCACCACTCTTTGTAGCTCCTTCCTTTCTGTAACTGTGCAGCTTCCAAACCACACTGTGAAGTTACAGGTGAGGATGCTCTCTACACTGTGAAGTTACAGGTGAGGATGCTCTCTATTGCACCTCTACAGAAGGTGGAGAAAATATGAGGAGGAAGCTTAGCTTTTTTCAGCCTTCTTAAAAAGTGGAGGCATTGGTGGGCTTTCATGACCAGTTGGCTGGTGTTTCCCAACCACAAGAGATCCTCTGATATGTGTACACCCAGGAATTTCATACTCTTAACCCTCTCCACACTTTCACCAGTGATCCTGAGCATTGGGTGGTTTGTTCTCCTTTTTCTGAAGTCGATGATAATCTCTTTGGTTCTGCTTTCATTCAGGTCAATGTTTTTCCCATCACAGATGCCACCTCCTCTCTGTACACCCTTTCGTCTTCCTTTGTGATGAGTCCCATGACTGTGGTGTCATCAGCAAACTTTATGACATGGTTGGATTTGTGCTTAGCATAGCATTCATGGGTCAGGATGGTGAATAACAGTGAGCTGAGAACACATCCCCGTGGAACACCGGTGTTAACTGTGATGCACTTTGATGTGTTCTTACCTGAACACACCCTCTGTGGTGTCTTAATCATGAAGTCCAGGATACAGTTACAGAGATGTTTACTGATACCTAAATGTGCCAGTTTTTCTTTTAGCTGCATTGGTACCACCATATTAAATGCAGAGCTGAAGTCTATAAACAGCATCTTCACATAGTTGTCTTTGCTCTGTACATGCTCAAGGGAGATGTGTTGTGCTGCTGATATGGCATCAGCTGAGGATCGGTTCGCTCTGTCTGCAAACTGCAGAGGGTCAAAATCAGGTGGCAGGCATGATGAAAGATGCTTTTTGATCAGCCCCTCAAAACATTTCATAACAGTGGATGCCAGGGCAAATGGTCTGTGGTTGTTAGGGCTGGAAGGAGTGGTTTTCTTAGGTAGTGGGATGATGTTAGTTTCCTTGTAGCATGAGGGTACTTTTGCCATGGAAAGAGAGGTGTTAAATATTTCCTTGAGCACTGTGCATAGTTGATCGTCACTTCCTTTTAACATGTTGACCAGAATGTTGTCTGGGCCAGCAGCCTTCATGGAGTTCACTCTCTTTAGCTCGCTTCTTATCTCCTCTTTGTTGAGGCTGAGTATTGCATCCTCCTCATTAGTGGGTAGCTTTAGTGCCACCCTGTTTCTTTCCACAAATCTACTAGAGAAGATGTTCAAACTTTCCATGAATTCAATGCTGTCCTTATACTATGCTGACCTGATTTTGTAGTCAGTGATATCCTGTATGCCTTGCCATAGTCTCCTTGCATCCATGTCTTCAAAGTGGCTCTGCACCTTTCTGCCATACTCCCTCTTAGCCTCCTTTATACCCCTCCTCAGAATACTTCTTGCTACACTTAGGGCTGCTTTGTCCTTAGACCTGTAAGCTGCATTTCTCTCTGTCAGAAGCTCATATACCTTAGGGGTGAGACATGGCTCCTGGTTGGCTCTAATAGTGATACTCTTGGTATTTGTTACCCCATCAACGCAGTTTAAAATGTATGCCATCACTACCTCAGTGTATTCATCAATGTTCAGATGCTGATTCACTGTGTCTGTCTCCTTGAACATATCCCATTTAGTTCTTTCAAAGCAGTCTTTTAGGGCCCCCATAGCCCCCTCCGGCCATACCCTGATTTGTTTCTTTGTGGGTTTCTCGCTAACCAGTGCAGGTTTGTAAGCTGGTGATAGCAGGATGGTATAATGGTCAGAGTTTCCCATTTGTGGAAGTTGCACTGCCTTATAAGCTTTCTTTAAGTTTATGCATACCTTGTCCAGGATATTATCACCCCTTGTAGGAATATCCAGATATTGATGGTAGTGTGGGAGTACTTCTTTCAGATCTGCTTTATTAAAGTCACCAGCTACCACGTGTACAAAGTCAGGATATTTGCTCTGCAGCTCACTCATGTGATTGCATAGTTTATTTAGAGCCTCAGTGGTATTAGCACTAGATGGGATATACACCACTGTTGCACTGACCCTACTCAGCTCCCTGGGTAAGTAAAATGGTCTACACTTAATGGACAGGAACTGTAAGTTTTCACACCAGTGTGACAGCATGATTTCACAGTTGCTGCACCAGGTTTTGTTAACACAGATGCAGACTCCACCTCCTCTGACCTTTCCACACCGTGTATGTTTTCTGCCTGCAAGAAACATAAAATTCTCTAAGTTTACTGCACTGTAATTTATCTTGTCATGCAGCCATGTCTCAGTAATCAAAAATAAACAAGTATTTCTCACCTTGTTCTTGTTGGAGAGTTCCAGTCTCATGTAGTCCATTTTGCTATGCAGTGATCTCACGTTAGCTGGCAGTATAGTTGGTACTACAGGCCTGTAGGGGTTTGCTTTTAACTTTACATCAATACCTGCTCTGCAACCTCTTTTCCTTGTTCTCTGACATCTTTCTCTTTTTTTCTTGTCAAGCATATTCCAGAAACCTGTTCTACCAGTTTCAGGCACTTTAGAGTGTGAATACTTAAAATACCCAGCTGTTGTAGCTCTGTGCAAGTAGTAGGCCCCAGATACTCTACAGACTTCAAGGCATCCAACCAACAGCATATAGATGTTGACTGTTTAATTTCTATTAACTTCTGTCTACTATAAGTTATTGTACCTTCAATTGGAAGTGCAGAAACTGATTTTTTTCATGATTTTCTGTACAAATGAAGACAAAATATGCATGTCTCTAGAATGAGCTGACACAGCCACAGCTACACAGGGCACCGTCTTTTTTTTTTTTTTTTTTTTTTGACCCAGTAGTCAGTGATACAAGTATGATCTTAGACAGTAGGTTCATAGGTTCATACTAGGCTATCTGCCCTAGGGCATTTATAAGCCTAGCCAGAGTTGTGTGGCTTTCACTACCCCTTAGGTTGAAGAATACTATACCCATTAGTTTGCCGTGCCTCTGTCCAGCAGTGATACAGAGATGATCCCTGGGGTAAACCTACGATCTCCCATCCACTGGTCAAGATTCCTCTTGAACAGAGCCAGCGAGGTGCTCTGTCTCACATGGACCGGGATTCTGTTCCACAGCATAGGGAGTCTCTGGGTGATGAATCTGTCCCTCCAGCACGTCCTATTTATATCCGTGTTGAGGTTTAAGTCTCTTGCTCTTGTGGCTCTGGTGGATTTGGATTTTTTGAGGTGGAGCATGTCCATTAATTCCGGGGTTGGACATGGCCTTGTATGTCAGGCACAAGTCACCTCTGAGCAGACAGTATGCGACTGAATAGAGCTGGAGTTTCTTCAGTCGGGCAGCATATGGCATATTTTTGAGCCCCTTTATCCTTTTGGTGAGGAACTTTTGGGGTCTTTCCAATTGCTGCAGGTGTCGGGTAAGATACATTCCGAATGGGGCATTGTCCTCAATCATTGGTCTGATAAGTGAAGAGTACAGGGGAACAATGACCTCCCTTGATCTGGATGTGAATCCCTTCATAATCAGGTGGGCAATGTAGAAGGTCCTCCTAACCACTTTGGCAATGTGAGTGTCAAAAGAAAAGTTACTGTCAACTTGGGTCCCCAGGTCCCTGATAACCTCTTCTGTGCTTAATGGATTGCCACCTATGTGGTAACTTGGGGTTACCTTGTTTTTACCAAAGGGTATGACTATACATTTTTTGGCGTTTGTCTTAAGGCCATGGCTCTGGCACCAGTTATCCGTTTCTATGAGACCTCTCTGAAGGATATCTGTGTCTGATGGATTTTCAACTATGGCGCCCAGTTTGCAGTCATCTGCAGACTTTGTCAGTCACAATCCTCCTATGTTTGCCTGCACCTCTGAAAAGTAGATGCTGAACAAGAGGGGGCCCAGGACTGAGCCCTGTGGGACACCGCTTGTGACCGGCTTGGAGTCTGACATGGCACCAGCAACTCTAACCCTGTGGGTTCTGTCCTTGAGCCAGTTTGCAATCCATCTTGTGACATATGGGTTTACATTTAAGCTGGTGAGCTTTTCTATGATACCAGAGTGGGGTATTGTGTCGAAAGCTTTTGCAAGGTCAAGGTAGGCTGTGTGAACTGCCTTACCCTCATCAATGGCCTTGGTGACCGTTTCAAAAAAGTCGACCAAGTTCAAGAGGCATGATCTGCCCTTGACAAAGCCGAATTGGGTAGGATCCAATGTCTGTAGGTCCCCTATGTCTTTATTTATGAGTTCCATTATGATCCTCTCCATAGATTTGCAGACCAGGCTTGTTAAGCTTATGGGGCGGTAATTACCAGGGTCCGTAGAAGCACCGCCTTTGTGGAGTGGGACCACAGTTGCCGTACATCACTCTTTGGGTACGTATCCTGTGGTAAGGCTAAGATTAAACAGCAGCCTTATGTGTGGGTTTAGTTCCTCATTGAGTTCGTGTAGCACACAGCCGGGGACACCATCCGGTCCCATTGATGCTGTGTTTTTAGCTTTAGAGAGAGCAGCTCTCACCTGGGCATTTGAGATGATTGGGAGGCTACACTCTGCTGGGATAGATATTTCTCCTTTTGGGGGGAAGGGAGGGGAGAAATTTTCACTGAACCTGTCTGCCAGTATGTTTGCAATGTCTGTGGGTTCAGTGATTTTTGTATCCTTTTGGACTAATTCTGAGCATCTCTGGGAGTTTCCTCCTAGGTTTCTAACATAGCTAAAGAAGGCCTTATGATTGTCTTTTGAGTCCTTGGCGATTTTTCTCTCAAAGTTGGCCTTGGATGATTTTATGAGTGATCGTAGTTTTTTACTAGTATTGATCAGAGATGTCTTCCCTTTTAGGGATTTTGCTCTATCTTGTAGTAGCTTTCTCCTCTTGTTGTAAAGTTTGTTTATGGCTGGGGTCCACCAGATCAGGCACTTGCCTTTGGTGGAAAGGGTCTTGATTTTATTTGGGATTGCTTGATCCATGCAATCCTGGAGGTGCTCGTAGAAAGCATTTGTAAGGGATTCAGCAGCATGGGTTGTGGTTTCCAATGGCTCAGGGGCCTTGAAGGATACCACACCAGTCTTAAGAAGTGTGAAGTTGGCTTTTGAGAAGTTCTTCACTGTGGTCTTTTTTGTTGGGGGTGGGGGCGGGATGTGGATCTCCAGTGAGATTAGTTTATGGTCTGATCTCACCAATGAGGGATATACTTCCGGTGTGGAGCATTTTGTCCCAATGTTTGTGATGATCAGGTCTAGTATATTTTCACCTCTTGTGGGAATGGTGACAAGTTGTTCCATAGCATTTGAGTTTATGAACTCCAGGAACCTTTGGGCTAGGGTATTGGGGCTTGAGTAATGTTCCCAGTCTATGTTTGGGTAGTTGAAGTCACCCAATATGATGGTGTTTGGAGAGACATTTATACTCTCCAGTGTCTTCAGGAAGGCTGTGTGGGGTTCCTGAGTTTGAGAGGGTGGCCTGTAACATTCTACAAACTGTAGAGCAGTTTTGCCTATGGTTAATTGCACCTGAATGGTCTCTGATGCTTCGTGAGTTGCCACCAGCCTGGAGGTGTGGGTATCCTTGATGAACATGGATACACCCCCTCCTTTTGTGGTACGGTCCGGGTTTTGGGGCCGGAACGCACGATATGAGGTAAAACCTGATAGTGCCGAGGTGCTCTCAGGAGCCTTGAACCAGGTTTCAGTCACAGCACAGACATCGATGTTCTCCATACTGAGGAGGGCTTCGAGGGCGTGCATCTTGAGATTTAGACTTCTGGCATTGAGCAGCATTACCCTTAGTTTTTTTCCATTATTGTTTTCTAGGGCGGTGGGTTTAGAATTTGAGCCTTGTCTAAAAAAGGCACTATGGGGGTGGCAAGAGCCTTTGCCAATATCCAGAAACCCAGGGTGACAGGTGCAAGCCGTCCCTTGCGAAGCAGCGTGGCTTGTCAAGCATGTCATTCCAGGCAGACAGACATTGGATCCCCTTAGAATGACACCAGAAATTAAGCCAGTTATTAAAACTGATCATTTTGTCTCTGTATTGTGGCATCATTCTTGGTGAAGGTAGGATACTGCTCAGGGTCAGGGTCATACCAGCCTGGGCTACATAATCTGAGAGCTCCTTTATGTCTCTCTTCATGTAGTCCAGGGAGGTATGTCTCAGGTCATTCACACGGCATGGACAATGACTGAGTCATACTTGTACTTGCTGTGGAGTGACCTGAGTGTTATGTGGCAGATTCTAGCGCCCGACAGGCAGCTTACTGTGATCCCCTCCTTGTTCAGTCTGGTGAGTGGGACGTCAGTGTGTCTGACTATGGAGTCACCTATGACAAGTGTGTCTGGCATTGTGTTTGGCCTTAAGGGCTGTGACTGATTTGCACACTGACTTTGTGATCTATGTGTTGCTTGTTTTATGTCATGAGGTGGCAGTTGTTTGGGTGTCTGCTTTGGAGACCTCTGCTGTTTTGGTAAATTTTTGATCAGTGCCTCCGAGTATGTCTTTGTGTGTTTATGTGTTTGATTTGTAGTATTGATAGTTCTATGTGAGACTGGGTTTATGGTGTGTGTGGTTACCTTCTCCTCCTGTCTGGTTTTGCCAGTCCTGAGTTGAGAGAGCTCAGCCTGCAGTTTGGCTATATAGTTGCATCTCTCGCATGTATTTGTGTTTTGTGGGAGGAGGAGAGGGTTGTCTGTGTACATGAGGCAATTGTAACATTGCCTCAATATTTCCAGATTCACCAGCTGAGCAGGAGAGGACGCTAGCAACTGACCCTTTGACATGCTAGAAGAAATGAAAAAGTTTGCTGTGTAACTGAGTCAGAAAGGACCTATAGGGAAGTGGGTACTCAAGGGGGTTTTAAGCTAGTGAAGTACTTTGTATAATATAGAAGTGCTTTACCTGACTAAAAAATGTTTTATGAACAAGTGCTGAGCTTTACAGATAGAGAATAGACTGTTTAGATTACAAGTAGAACAGTTCTAAGGGAAAAAATGAAGAGCAGACTTTACGGAGCCAGAAAAAGTTTAACCTTGTTTAACCGGCACTGCCTGATGGTGCTCTAGTGGCAACTCCGTGCTAAATGCAGAAAAGGCAATAAGTCAGTAGTACAGGCTAGCACACTTTAGTGGGCAGCCAAACAATTAAATTAAACAGCAAGCAAACACTTTTCGACTTGAATTAGACAATTTTTGACTAAAATGTACTTTTAAGTGCAGATAATAAAAAATGCAGTAAATAACTATGAAAACAGTTAAAGCTTGCTCTAGATAAGCAGTAGAAGGTAAAACAAATATAAAAAAACAGCAGGATACTTAACCAGGAAAGCAGTCACTTTTTTTCAGTTCTCTGTAGCCAGGAAGACTCAACAGGACCACGTGGAGCTGTGTCTGAGCAATATGGCTTCAAAAAAATGCCAGAGGCAGATTTTAACCAGGGAACTTCAAAAGAGCTAGAAATGGTCCAAAATGACCAATTACTACAGCTTCTTGTGCTGAGGTCACTTCCCTCAAGGACAGGTAGGCTATTCAAGGCTCCCCACTCCCAATGGTGAGCTAAGAAACTTTCTTCTATCCAAGTAAGGCAATGGACAGCACAGGAACTACAACACAGCCCAGGATACAGCAAGGCCTGTAAACTGGTCTAACTAGTTTAGGAGAGGCAGGAAAACAAGGAATATTTTTTTGTTTTTTTTGTTTTTAAATAGAAACACACAGAAATGCAGAAAAGGCAATAAGTCAGTAGTACAGGCTAGCACACTTTAGTGGGCAGCCAAACAATTAAATTAAATTAAACAGCAAACAAACACTTTTTGACTTGAATTAGACTAATTTTGACTAAAATGTACTTTTAAGTGCAGATAATAAAAAATGCAGTAAATAACTATGAAAACAGTTAAAGCTTGCTCTAGATAAGCAGTAGAAGGTAAAACAAATATAAAAAACAGCAGGATACTTAATCAGGAAAGCAGTCACTTTTTTCAGTTCTCTGTAGCCAGGAAGACTCAACAGGATCACGTGGAGCTGTGTCTGAGCAGTATGGCTTCAAAAAAATGCCAGAGGCAGATTTTAACCAGGGAACTTCAAAAGAGCTAGAAATGGTCCAAAATGACCAATTACTACAGCTTCTTGTGCTGAGGTCACTTCCCTCAAGGACAGGTAGGCTATTCAAGGCTCCCCACTCCCACTGGTGAGCTAAGAAACTTCCTTCTATCCAAGTAAGGCAATGGACAACACAGGAACTACAACACAGCCCAGGATACAGCAAGGCCTGTAAACTGGTCTAACTAGTTTAGGAGAGGCAGGAAAACAAGGAATATATTTTTTTTTGTTTTTGTTTTTAAATAGAAATGCACAGAAATGCAGAAAAGGCAATAAGTCAGTAGTACAGGCTAGCACACTTTAGTGGGCAGCCAAACAATTAAATTAAATTAAACAGCAAACAAACACTTTTCAACTTGAATTAGACTAATTTTGACTAAAATGTACTTTTAAGTGCAGATAATAAAAAAATGCAGTAAATAACTATGAAAACAGTTAAAGCTTGCTCTAGGTAAGCAGAGAAGGTAAAACAAATATAAAAACAGCAGGATACTTAATCAGGAAAGCAGTCGCTTTTTTTCAGTTCTCTGTAGCCAGGAAGACTCAACAGGACCACGTGGAGCTGTGTCTGAGCAATATGGCTTCAAAAAAATGCCAGAGGCAGATTTTAACCAGGGAACTTCAAAAGAGCTAGAAATGGTCCAAAATGACCAATTACTACAGCTTCTTGTGCTGAGGTCACTTCCCTCAAGGACAGGTAGGCAATTCAAGGCTCCCCACTCCCACTGGTCAGCTAAGAAACTTCCTTCTATCCAAGTAAGGCAATGTATCACACAGGAACTACAACACAGCCCAGGATACAGCAAGGCCTGTAAACTGGTCTAACTAGTTTAGGAGAGGCAGGAAAACAAGGAATATTTTTTTGTTTGTTTTTGTTTTTAAATAGAAATACACAGAAATGCAGAAAAGGCAATAAGTCAGTAGTACAGGCTAGCACACTTTAGTGGGCAGCCAAACAATTAAATTAAACAGCAAACAAACACTTTTTGACTTAAATTAGACTAATTTCGACTAAAATGTACTTTTAAGTGCAGATAATAAAAAATGCAGTAAATAACTATGAAAACAGTTAAAGCTTGCTCTAGGTAAACAGTAGAAGGTAAAACAAATATAAAAAACAGCAGGATACTTAATCAGGAAAGCAGTCGCTTTTTTTCAGTTCTCTGTAGACAGGAAGACTCAACAGGGCCACATGGAGCTGTGTCTGAGCAATATGGCTTCAAAAAAATGCCAGAGGCAGATTTTAACCAGTGAACTTCAAAAGAGCTAGAAATTGTCCAAAATGACCAATTACTACAGCTTCTTGTGCTGAGGTCACTTCCCTCAAGGACAGGTAGGCTATTCAAGGCTCCCCACTCCCACTGGTGAGCTAAGAAACTTCCTTCTATCCAAGTAAGGCAATGGACAACACAGGAACTACAACACAGCCCAGGATACAGCAAGGCCTGTAAACTGGTCTAACTAGTTTAGGAGAGGCAGGAAAACAAGGAATATTTTTTGTTTTTTTTTTAAATAGAAATACACAGAAATGCAGAAAAGGCAATAAGTCAGTAGTACAGGCTAGCACACTTTAGTGGGCAGCCAAACAATTAAATTAAACAGCAAACAAACACTTTTCGACTTGAATTAGACTAATTTCAACTAAAATGTACTTTTAAGTGCAGATAATAAAAATGCAGTAAATAACTATGAAAACAGTTAAAGCTTGCTCTAGGTAAGCAGTAGAAGGTAAAACAAATATAAAAAACAGCAGGATACTTAATCAGGAAAGCAGTCACTTTTTTTCAGTTCTCTGTAGACAGGAAGACTCAACAGGACCACGTGGAGCTGTGTCTGAGCAATATGGCTTCAAAAAAATGCCAGAGGCAGATTTTAACCAGGGAACTTCAAAAGAGCTAGAAATGGTCCTCACCTTTGACCCCCCACATGGCCACAGTAGTGAGGAAATCCTTTTATTGCACAAGTTACAATAAGGCATGGCATCTAGGTCCAAATAGGTCATTATCTTACTGTACTATGCCCTTACCAGACCAATCATAGAGTGCAGTGCTTCCTTTGGTATGTATCTGACCAGGTATATGCAGCAACTAAGAGTGACCTCAGAGGTTCCTTACAAAAAGAATACATGGCGTAACAAGCCTGCCTTATGCACAGTACCTTAAAGTGCTTTCCCTCCACTCAGTCTCCTATAGATTGATGAGGCTTGATCTCTGCCTGCCTTACAAGGCATCTACAAAAGCCACACCTATGAATCTCCTACATATTCTCAGAGAGTACCAAGAAAACAAGATCTAGGAACCTGAATTTTGTCTGTGACTTAAATAGAACATGCTGAAGAGACAGATATGTGACACAGAGACTGCCCCTCCTATGGAACAGGCTTCCCATCCATGTGAAGGTGAGCTTTTGTATGACCCAATTTAAGCACAATGTAGTCCAGTGAATGGGGAATAGGGAATTTACACAAGGCCTAGCACCCATGTCCATCAAGGACAGATGTAGCCTATAAATGGCCTTCAATATCATATTTGGAAACACAGCATCATTATTCTTTCGGAAAAACTTGGCTAGGCAGTAAAAGGAGATACACCATATAAGAAGAAAAGTGATAAGTTTCTTTTTCTTGACAATGTAAACATATTCTCAGGAGCATCTGTTTTTGAAATGTAAAACAGTAAAAAGAATATGGGGAAAATAAGTAAAGATGTTTTTTTTGAAGATATAAAAGAAGTGGATAAAATAAAAATGGATATTATAAGAATAGAAGTAAAGAATATGTTAAAATTATAGATAATTTCATTTATTCTTTCATTCCATATTCCCCATATAACATACAATAATTTTATGTTTAATGGAAATGACCCGCGGTGGTGGTGCTGCGGTAGCATTGTCGCCTCACAGTAAGACGCTGTCTGGTTCGATTCTCAGCTAGAGCGTCTTCTGCGTGGAGACATGCGTGAATGGGCGTACCTATGTTGAAGGTTGTGCGTCAGGCCTGGCAAGCCGGTACGTAAAAATCAACTGCCAATCATTAGCGGACCGGAGTTCTGCTGTGGCGACCCCTAACTGGGAAAAGCCGAAAGACACAAACAATGTTTAATGGAAATGGAAAGTTGTAGTGTTGTATGAGGAAGTCGGGAGTGTCAGAAAAGTATGTAAGACTGGTACAGGATATGTACGAGAGTAGTGTGACAGCGGTGAGGTCTGCGGTGGGAGTGACGGATGCATTTAAGGTGGAGGTGGGGTTACATCTAGGATCAGCTCTGAGTCCTTTCTTATTTGCAGTGGTGATGGACAGGTTGACAGACGAGATCAGACAGGAGTCCCCGTGGACTATGATGTTTTTCAGATGACGTTGTGATGTGTAGTGAGAGTAGGGAACAGGTGGAGGAGACCCTGGAGAGATGGAGATATGTTCTAGAGAGAAGAGGAATAAAGGTCAGCAGGACTAAGACAGAATATATGTGTGTGAATGAGAGGGAGGATAGAGGAATGGTGAGGATGCAAGGAGCAGAGGTGGCGAAGGTGGATGAGTTTAAATACTTGGGGTCAATAGTTCAGAGTAATGGTGTGTGTGGAAGAGAGGTGAAGAAGAGAGTACAGGCAGGATGGAGTGGGTGGAGAAGAGTGTCAGGAGTGATTTGTGACACGAGTACCAGTAAGACTGAAAGGGAAGGTCTACAAGAGGGTAGTGAGACCAGCTATGTTATATGGGTTGGAGACAGTGGCATTGACAAAAAGGCAGGAGTCAGAGCTGGATGTGGCAGAATTAAAGATGTTAAGATTTGCACTGGGTGTGACGAGGGTGGACAGGATTAGGAATAAGTATATTAGAGGGTCATCCCAGGTTGGAAGGTTTGGAGACAAAGCCAGAGAGGCACGAGTACATTGGTTTGGACATGTGCTGAGGAGGGATGCTGAGTATATTGGGAAAAAGATGCTAAGGATGAAGCTACCAGGTAACAGGAAAAGAGGAAGGCCTAAGATAAGGTTTATGGATGTGGTGAGAGAGGACATGCAGGTGGTTGGTGTGACAGAGCAAGATGCAGAGGACAGGAAGAAATGGAAAAAGGTGATCTGCTGTGGCAACCCCTAACGGGAACAGCCGAAAGAAGATGATGATGTTTAATGGAAATGGATTTTGGCAACAATATTAAGTAAACCCCAGTGATGGTTACGGAAAAAGGAGTGGGGATCTAATAGGGATGAAAATTTAGTATGGCTGTGTAAACAGATTTGCATATATTTGTGTGTGTGTCTATGTATACACATATTATAAAAAAAAAAAATATATATATATATATATATATATATATATATATACACACACACACACATTTTTATATATATATATATATATATATATATACATATATAGGAGCGCTACAGAATCCTGAAAGCCCAAAATCCTGAAAGTTCAAAATCCTGAAAACACACAGAATACCAACACTTACTGTATTCTAGCACAAGTACATAGAGAAATAAATAAAGCACAAACCATATTACTCTTCTCCAAGTATACTGAACTTAGTGTACTGAAGTGCAGTCTCTGAGTTGTTATATTTAAGTAGCAGGGGGTGTGGGGGTGCAGGGGGGCTTGCCCCCCTGCATACAGTTGAAGGGTAATATGTTTCTGTATGTACTTGTGCTGGAATATAGTAAGTGGTATCCTGTGTGTTTTCAAGATTTTGAGTTTTCCGGATTTTGAACTTTCAGGATTCTGTAGTGCTCATATATATATATATATATATATATATATATATATATATATATATATATACACACACACACACACACACACATATATATATATATATATGGGTTCCTATGACTTCATCGAAATGTCAAATCACTGACACTCACCTCTTCGACACCAAACCATCGGCTTTCATATCATCGACAATTCCGGTAAGCGATCTTCCCCCTTACAGGACCCATGGTAGCGCTTTCAAGGTAAATTATACGGAATCACGTAAACCCTACTCGGTGAAACACAGGAACAAGCGCTACCATGGGTCCTGGAAGGTGGAAGATCGCACGGAATTGTCGATGATATGAAAGTCGATGGTTTGGTGTCGAAGAGGTGAGTGTCGGTGATTTGACATTTCGATGAAGTCATAGGAACCCATATATATATACACACACACACACACACGTATATATATATGTGTATATATATATATATATATATATATATATATATATATATATATATACACACACACACACAGGCACATTAATATATATATTAGGTTCATAGGTAGGTACTAGGCTGTTGACCCCAGGGCCTATATAAGCCTAGCCAAAAAGGTACCCTGGCTTTCGCCACCCAAGAAAATTATTTTCCTGTGCCCCTGTCGAGCAGAGCCACAGAGGTGATCCCTGGGGTGAATTTCCTATTTCCCATCCAAATATCAAAATATTTCTTGAAGAGTGCTAATGAGGAGCTTTGTTTGATATAGATAGGTAGTTTTTTTCAGAGTATGGGAAGTTTCTGGGACAGCATGTTCTGTTTATTGTAGTGACAAGGTTTAGGTCCCTAGAGCGTGTATCTCGGAGGGGTTTCTTTAAGTGGAGCATGTCCAACAGCTCTGGGTTTGACATAGCTTTGTATATTAGGCAGAGATCGCCTCTGAGTAGGCGATATGCAATGGAGTAAAGCTGGAGTTTTTGAGACGGTCTGCATACGGCATCTATTTGAGGCCAGTAATCCTCTTTGTGAGGTATTTCTGTGGCCTTTCCAGTTGTTTTAGATGTCTTGTGAGGTATATACCAAAAGGGGCACTGTACTCTATAATGGGTTTAATGACTGATGAGTAGAGGGGAACAATGACCTCTTTTTTTCCTAGATGAGAAACCTTTTGTGATGAGTTGTGCCACATAGAAGGATTTCCTGACTACTGTGGCGATGTGATTATCAAAGGAGAAACTACTGTCCACCCGTGTCCCAAGGTCTCTTATCACACTTTCGGTGTTAAGTAGACTACCACCTATGTGGTAGCTCATGGGTACAGAGTTTCTACCAAAGGGGGTGACAATGTACTTTTTGGCATTGAGCTTGAGGCCATGGCTTTGACACCAGGCATCTGTCTCCGTGAGGCCCTTTTGCAGGATGTCCACATCATTAGGAGTTTCGATTATGGTTCCTAGTTTGCAGTCATCTGCGAACTTTGTTAGCCAAAAACCTTCTGCGTTAGCCTGTACTTCAGAAAAGTAGATACCAAACAGGAGAGGACCTAGGAATGAACCCTGTGGTACTCCACTTGTCACTGGTTTGAAGTCAAATTTGGAGTCTGCTACTTTCATAGTGTGGGTTCTGTCAGTGAGCCAGTTGGCAACCCATATTGTGACGTAGGGATTTATACCTAGTTTAGTGAGTTTATCTATAATTCTAGAGTGGGGGGATGGTGTCAAAAGCCTTGGCGAGATCTAGATAGGCTGTGTGAACCACTTTACCCTCATTTACGGCTTTGGTGACTGCTTCAAAGAAGTCTATCAGGTTTAGGAGACATGATCTGCCTTTTACAAACCCGAGCTGGGTGGGGTCCAGAGTTTGGAGATTACCAGTGTCTTTGTGTATAAGATTCATGATGATACATTCCATAGCCTTGCAGAACAGGCTCGTTATGCTAATGGGGCAGTAGTTCCCGGGGTCCATGACTCCCCCTTTGGGGAGTGGGATAACCATCGCTGTGTGCCATTCAGTGGGCACAAAGCCTGAGGTGAGGGCTATGACTGAATATGGTGCTTAGGCGGGGTGCCAGTTCATTGTACAGTTGATGTAGAACGCAGCCTGCGATGTTGTCAGGTCCCATGGATGCTGTGTTCTTGGCTTTGGAGAGTGTGGTTTTTACCTGTGCAGCCATAATTATAGGAACTTTGCATTCTTCTGGTATAGAGATGGGCCCTTTAGGGGGTGAAAGGGGGGTAAAGTTACCACTGAACCTATCTGTAGGCAATATCATTTGGTTCTATAGATTAGTGCCATTGTGCTGTAACTCAGAGCAGATCTGAGTGTTGCCACTGAGATTCTTGACATAGCTGTAGAATGCTTTGTGGTTGTCTTTAGAATCAGTGGTGATTTTGTTTTCATAACTAGCTTTGGAGGATTTTATGAGGGATCTCAGCTTCTTAATGAGGCTGACCAGAGAGTTCTTCCAATCATGGGATTTTACTCTTTTTTGCAACAGTTTATTTCTTCTGTTGTAGAGTTTGTTATGGCAGGGGACCACCAGATTGGCTTCCTTTTTTTGGAGGATAGCATCTTGGTTCTGTTAGAAATAGCATAATCCATGCAGTTGTGTAAGCGCTTATAAAGTGCATTTGTGTAGGATTCAGCAGTAGTATCTCTATTGTCCATCTGCATGGGTGTCGTGAAGTTTGCCACTTCTATCTTAAGAAGCATGAAGTTGGCTTTGGAGAAATGTTTTACAGTGGTTTCCCTAATGGGGGGTGGGAGCGGGATGTGGATGTCTAGGGTGATTAGCTTGTGGTCGGATCTGACCAAAAAGGAATTGACCTCTGGTGTGGCCCATGTTGGTAATGGCCAGTTCTAGGATATTGCTGCCCCTGGTGGGGGTGTGGATAAGTTGATCCAAGGCATCGTAATTTATGAATTCCAGAAAATGTTGAGCAAAAGAGTTGGTACATGAGTAGTTTTCCCAGTTAATGGTGAGGTAGTTGAAATCACCCATTATTAGGGTGTTGTACCCTAATATTTTGCAGTGTATCAAGAAATGAGGAGTGGGAATCCTGGGGCATGGTGGGGGATCTGTAGCAAGTTACAATTTGGATTGCGATCTTGCCCAGAGTTAGTTGCACTTGGATAATCTCAAATGCATTATGCTGAGCAACTAGCCTGGAGGTGTGGATATCCTTAATGAATATGGACACACCTCTGCCTTTAGTGTTTCGGTCTAGGTTAGGTGGCCGAAAGGTGTGGTATGAACTATAGCCTGGTAATGCAGGGGTGCTCTCTGGAGCCTTGAACCAGGTCTCTGTCACTGCACAGATGTTGATGTTCTCCATTTTAAGGAGTGCCTCGAGTGAATGCATTTTGAGGCTTAGACTTCTATCATTGAGTAGCATTACCCTCAGATGTTGCTTGTTTGTACCTATTAAGGTGGTGAATTTGTCATTTGAACCTTGCCTAAAAAAGGCACTATTGGGGTGTCAAGAGCCTTAGCCAGTATCCCGAATCCCAAGGGTGACAGGTGCAGGCCATCTCTGGCAAAGCATCATGGTCTGCCGATCATGCCATCCCAGGCAGATACTGGATCCCTTTAGAATTACACCAGAAGCTTAGCCAATTGTTGAAGTCAATCATTTTGTCCTTGTACTGTGGTATCATTCTGAGTGATGGCAGGATGCTACTCAGGGCTAGGGTCATATCTGCCTGGGCTACAAGATTGGAGAGCTCCTCCATGTCTCTTTTCATGTAGTCCAGGGAGGTACATCTCAGGTCATTCACACCAACATGGACAGTGACAAAGTCATATTTGTACTTGTTGTGGAGTGACCTGAGTGCGTACATTATGTTGCGAATCCTGGCACCCGACAGGCAGCTGACAGTAACTTTCTCCTTTTTTAGCCTAGGGAGTGGAACATCAGTGTGCCTGACTATAGAGTCACCTATGACTAGAGTGTTGGGTACGTTGTTATGCCTTATGGGCTGTGGTTGAGTGGCACACTGAATTTGTGGGCTCATTTGGGTTGTGTTGGGGGGGTGGAGGTTGCCTGTGTTTCTGCTTTGGATGTCTCTTTTGCTTGAGCAGATTTTTATTGAGAGCCTCCGTGAATGTAGGTGTGTGTTTCGTGTTTCTATGTGTGTTTTGGTGGTGTAGGTTTTGAGGGACTATGTGATGAGTGTGGTGTGGTGTGGTGTAAGTGTTTACCTTCTCCTCATGACTGTCTAATCTAGTCTTGGGAGAAGAGAGCTTTGCTTCCAGTTTGGCTATATAAGTGCATCTCTCACAGGTTGTAGTGTTGGGTGGTAGGAGGAGAGGGTTATCTGTGTACATGAGGCAATTGCTGCATTGCCACAAGATGCCCAGATTCATCAGATAGACAGGAGAAAGCACTGGGAGCTGACCCTTAGACATGCCTGGATAGGTGCTTATTTATTCAGTACTAAAAACTGTTTTTCCTCTAGACAAGTGAGGAAAGTTGAGTGCTGTAGTAATTTGTAGCTTATTTAGTGCTTACAATGAGTACTGAACAAGTGCTGAGCTCAAATAAACAGATTTTAGTGCTAAAACTAAAAAAACTGGCTAGTTCTAAGGGAAAATTTGAAGAGCAGACTTTATGGCGCTGGGAACAGTTTAACCCTGGCGATGCATGAAGTGTATATATATATATATATATATATATATATATATATATATATATATTTTTTTTTCCTAATATAACAGCAAATGAGCAAACTGATTTAACCAAAAAAAGCTAAAAACTGAGACCTGTTCCATCAGTCTTTGATCAGACAAGTTCTAACTGCACACTCCTGCCACTAGGGTGCAGGGGAACCTTCTCCAAAAAAATATGGTCTGGATTAGTGCTCAAGTTATACAAACAAAGATAGATTCAGCAGGTCTAAATTTAGTCTATGCTACAGCAAACAAGGCATACCAATTTCAGAAAGAAACAGTTCTAATAAGCCTTTAACCAGAAACTCCCAGCTCAGAAGGGCAGAATCTACCTTCTCCTCCCACAAGAGTGCAGACCACACCTTCTTAATGTAAAATAACTGGCCCAAAGCCCAAGTGCTTAAACCAGAACTAATACTTTTAGAATAATAGACACCAAGCCTTTAATCAGCAACTCCCAACTTAGGAGGATGTAAGCTACCTGTCCTGCCACAACACTGCAGACCACAAACCTTCTTAATGTAAATCAACTGGTCTGAAACCCAAGTGCTTCAACCAAAGGCTTAGAATAACAGTTACAATGTAATTAGGCTACTAACAAGCAGTAATAAATGCAGCAGAATAAATGTAATTAAGTACTTTTAAGAACAGGCAGCAAAAGCAAAATAAAGCTATAAATTAGGAAGAAACACAAATACAGTAAAAGCAGATTAATAAAGTGCAATTTTTTATATAACAATAGAAAACGAGCAAACTGATTTAAACAAATTACTCAATTAACCAGTAAAAAAGCTCAAAACTGAGTCCTGTTCCAGCAGTCTTCAGTCAGACAAGTTCTAACTGCACAGTCCTGCCACTAGGGTGCAGGGGAACCCTCTACAAAAGAGATGGCCTGGATTAGTGCCCAAGTTATACAAACAAAACTAGATTCAGGATGCCTGGATCTAGTCTATGCTACAGCAACCAAGGTGCACCAATTTCAGAATGAAACAGTTCAAATAAGCAGTCACAATAAGCCTTTAACCAGACATTCCCAGCTCAGAAGGGCAGAATCTAGCCTCTCCTCCCACAGTGCAGACCACAAACCTTCTTAAAGAAAAAAAATTTGCCTGAAGCCCAAGTGCTTTAAGCAGAACTAATACATTTTTAGAATAACAGACACTGTGCCTTCAATCAGCAATTCCCAACTTAGAAGGATGTAAGCTACCTGTCCTGCCACAACAGTGCAGACCACAAACCTTCTTAATGTAAAACAACTGGTCTGGAGCCCAAGTGCTAAAACCAAAAGACTTAGAGTAACAGTTACAATTTAATCAGGCTACTACCAAGCAGTAATAAATGGAGCAGAATAAATACAATTGAGTATTTTTAAGAAGAGGCAAAAGCAAAATAAAGTGAAATTTTTTTTTAAAGTGCAAGAAGGTTAAGAACCTAAGTGGGTTGGCCTTCTCAAATGTTCTCTCTGTATTAAGTAGATTGAACACCAGATTGGGAGGGGTGTCCCAGATCAAATTTACACTAGGGACAGGCAACTGCAAAGGCAACAACTATAACACCACCACAATATATATATTGAATACTTGTAAATATGTAAATATTTTGTAAATAAAAGAGTTATTTTTGTATACAAATAAAGGACCCCTACTCTTTTTTGATAGGTGCGTTGAGATCTTTTACATCCACCTGAGCTACCACCAACTCAAGCAGATGAGGTCTCAGTTTAATATCACATCCAAAGGTCAGCACACCCCCTTATGCTACACTGCAGTATTAGCAATCGATCCACTTGCTGTGGGACTAGAAACCATAGCTTTTTGCACCAAAAGTGAGTATGCCACCTGTTGCATCATTGACACTGGAGACTAGTATTACTTATCTCTAAATGTTTCCTCCATCATGCCCCCTTCTACCTTATGTGGCTTGTCCATTCTCATGGAATGTCCAGGATTGCACTGGAATGGATTCTGAAGTGTCTCTATTTGTTGTGGCCTGTCTTGTGTATTTATCATGAATTTTTCTAGCATGTAATTCATTTTATTTAGTACTCCAGTAAATCCTTAGTTATAATCTGACTGTCTTTATTAGGTTTAGCTATATTTTCAATTGGAACAGTTGGCAATTCCAGAGTTTCAGAAATTGGAGGAAGACTTCTTGGCCTCTTCTTTATCACCATAGATTTTTTAAAGACATACAGGAGATGAGGAAGACATGCCTGTATTGCAGTTCACCTTATTGTTGTTCTTTCAAGCTACAGATTGGAGTAAAATTTTCTGTTTTCAGTAGACTGGCATAGGAGAGATTGACTGCTGCTACTGAGTTATATGTAAGATCTCCTCTCACTTCTTCATGACTTTGCCAAGGAGAAATGCTTTGGAAAATATTACAGCCAACAAATTTGCAAAGAGGAACCAGCTGGAAACAAATGTAAAATCCACCAGTACTTGACAATAGAAGAGCTTTATTCATAGAATAAATCTAATAAAATCCAGATGAAATGTAGATTTTTATTTATTTTTTATTTATTTTACATTTGTTTACTGGGAAAGTCCGACTGGGACAAGGTCCATTTACAGCAGAGGCTCGGGGAGAAAAGCTCCATAACATAACAGTACAAATACAACAAATGACAAAAAAAAATTCTGTACAGAGGCATATATACAATCAGAGCTCCATGTCTGTATATAACAACACATAATCCACGAATGACAGAAAATTTCTATACAGTGGCATATATACAATCAAGGAGATTTTTCGTACCTTAGTTTGATTTGAGCAAGGTTGGTATATAGATAGCAAATTCCCTATCGGTAGTACAAAGCACACAAATGAAGGAATGGAATCTGGAAAATAATGCTGTTCGGGAGATATGTCATAGTGTGAGAAATAGTTTGTAGGATACTAGTTCCTGATTGGGAGTATTTGAGTAGTACAGAATAGCTGAGGTAAGCAGTGAGGAGATGAGGTGTGGCAGGTTAGGAGGAGAGCAGGAAAGATTTTATGTGATACAGGGACAAAGCCATGATTGCAAGAGGTGTGACTTTAGGTACGTCTTGAAAAGTGAGATGGATGGTGCAGAGGAGATACTTTGGGGAAGGTTATTCCATTCCCTAGCAATGGTGTGGGAGAAGAGACTTTTCCCTGGCTTTGGTTATGCAGAGCAGGGTTTTGTTGTTTGAGCGTAGACAAACGCTTTTGTTCCAATAATTATATATAGTTACAAGGAACTTCATCAGATATAGTCAATAGTTACACTGTTGTTTAAATAGTGTGCTAAAATGGCACCTTTTTTTTTCATATCAAAGTTAAAACAGTAAGCACCAATCAATCAACAGTATACACTACACACCCACTCCTCCTTTTTACACACCCATAGAAAGACAGCATGCCACTGCTAAAAAGCAGTAGTGGTATATTATACCTTAAAAATGATAAAAATTTTGTAAATGCATAAAACTATCAAGTGATTTTAACTTCAAAACACTATTAACTGAGACAGACTCATTAAAATCAGGCCAGGAATTGGCATTTAAATGGAGCTGCCAAGACAATTCTGCTTTTTCCAGCAGTACTGGCCATGGCACACCCCTAGTCGTTTTCTGAACACACTCCAATACTACAAATTTGAAACCTAGTCTACAAGTCACTGTATTATGTTTTGCTAAAGCATTCAGCTCTTGGTTGTCCCTAATACTTCTGATGTGTCCTCCTATATGCTATTTCAATTTTCCTTCACTTTTTCTGATGTAAAAACAAGTACATTGTTGGCAAACGGCACAATAAACAACCCTTTCAGAGTCACAACAATATTTCCCTAGAATCTTTACTTTAAGAACATTAATTAGTACTTCACTTGTTTCCAGAATATATGAGCAAAATTTATACTTCCCACATTTGTACATATACCCACATTGTTTAGAGACAGTTGAATTTTCAAAATAATCTTTTAGGTTACGTCCCTTTTTATATACACAGACACGTCCATTTCCTACATATTTTCTGACTTCCCTATCCACTTCAAGAAAATTCCAATTTTTGTTCAGGATGTTTTTTATGGCCCAACTATCAGTGGAAAAAGTGGTTATAAATGCAGACCCAGTAGCCATGTTATTACCAGTTCCCACAACTACCTCCTCATAGTTCATAGCCTCAATTTGTACTTGTGTCTCAGACTGTGGGTCTTCATTCCTAATTCGTGGTACGGATGTTGTACCTAAAATTGTCTGAAAAAGACCATATTGCCTCTTTCTAATAACTTCATCCATAATTTCCCCCACAAAATTCGTGCCCACAGCATAGAAACATGTTCTTCAGTTTGTCACATTCTGCCAAAAAGCTTCCCACATAGTCACCATCCGGGCAGCTCGATCAAATTGGAACTTTATTTTTTATTTTATTTGTATTTATTAACCAGGGTAGAACACTGATCTTCAAGGACTTTTTTCAGACTCAGCCTGTGAGCGTTCTCTGGTTAAGTGACATGCTCACAGTCACACGGGTAGGCAAATGGAGGTCAAGGGAATCAAACCCTGGGCCACAGGAAACATCTCATTACCAGCTCATAGCCTTAATCCTGTGTGCAAATGCCAGCCTTCTGTTTCTGTCCTATGATGAACCAGCACCAAGATATGATACTTAAACCAGCTGTACAGATTATACATACCTGAGTATATGTGTACGTCTCTGTGTGTGGCATATTATATATACTTGTGTGTGTGTCTATATATATATATATATATATATATATATAAACACACACACACACACACACACACACACACACACACACACACACACACACACACCAAAATAAATAATCTCCTCCCCTCAGCTCGACGGTCCACTGTTTGTGTGAAGTTTGAAGTTTTCCCCCATGCCTACATGCATTTTCTCTGGGCACTCTGGCTTCCTCCAAAACATGCCAGTTTACTATCTAAAGCATCAATCATCATCATTTTACTCTTCCCCATTTTCCACATGGTGTTGGGGTGTTGCATCAACTGTCTCGCTCTCTCTTGATTCCATGCCAGTCTTCTACCTTCTTTGATAGCCATGCCTGACTGTTGCAGGTCTTCTCTCCCTCTCGGTCCATCTATCTCTTTGCTGGATGCCCTAGTTTCCTCTTGCCTTCTTCCTTTCCCTCTCAAATCTTCTTCATCAGGTTGTCTCCTGCTTTCCTGGACATGTGCCCAAACCACTGTAATCAGTTTTCTTTGACATTCTCTGGAATCGGCACTGCTCAAGGCTTCCTCACTGATGTTCTTATTTCTTCTATCCTACAGTGTGCATCCTACCACCCATCTCAGGCACTTCATCTCCATCACCTCTAGCTTCCTTAACTTTTCTGCCTTTACTGATCCATTTTCTGTACCATATAGCACTGGTTGCACCCCTGTTTTGTACACCTTACTTTTCAGCTTCTTTGGAATTCTTCTGTCATACACTACCCTGACACTTTGTGCCAGTTGGCTGCAGACCCCTCTAATTCTAGACTGGACCTCCTTATTCAGACAACCTTCTCCTCAATAACAACTTTAAGTATCTGGGAGAAGTGAATCTGTTTTCCCTTCTATCTCATTTCTCAGACTCTTCCAATATTTTCCCACTTGCTGCCATTACAACTATCTCATCTATACTCCCTACCCTTCCATGTGCCTTCAGTTTGTCATTCTATACTCCTATCCTTTGCTGAAGTTGTTGCTCAGAGGCCAACTGTAATGCATACAGGAGCTTTGTTGATCTGTCTCAATCGACCTGCTTGTTAATGCAATCCTTCACCAGTATGAAAAGGAATGGGCTCAAAGCTGAAGCATGAAATACACCAACTCATCTAAAGTGTCAATGTGCACTGCATTTACCTTGTCCTTCTGAACCAAAACTGTGCATTTACCTTGTCCTTCTGAACCAAAACTGTGCATTTACCTTGTCCTTCTGAACCAAAACTGTGCATTTACTGTGTCCTTCTGAACCAAAACTGTGCATTTACCGTGTCCTTCTGAACCAAAACTGTGCATTTACCGTGTCCTTCTGAACCAAAACTGTGCATTTACCGTATCCTTTTGAACCAAAACTGTGCATTTACCGTGTCCTTCTGAACCAAAACTGTGCATTTACCGTGTCCTTCCGAACCAAAACTGTACATTTACCTTGTCCTTCTGAACTGAAACTGTGCATTTACCTTGTCCTTCTGAACCAAAACTGTGCATTTACCTTGTCCTTCTGAACCAAAACTGTGCAGTTACCTTGTCCTTCTGAACCAAAACTGTGCATTTACCTTGTCCTTCTGAACCGAAACTGTGCATTTACCTTGTCCTTCTGAACCAAAACTGTGCATTTACCTTGTCCTTCTGAACCAAAACTGTAGCTGAAAACTGTCCATCAGAATGACCGGTTGATGTACCATTTAGAGCATAAGGCATCACTGGATTTGTGTCTCTGTTGTATGTGTACGTGTTTTTACCCAAATGTTCAGAGAAAGGAAAACAGTCTGCCATAGGCTCTTCTAAGTAGCTCCATTACATCTGGTAGAAAACATAATGCAACAATAAACTTATCTAGTCTGTCCTTTGAGCACATTTAGTTGTCTACTTCCCACCATTCTTCCATTCTTACCTTCTCCTTCTCCCATTATCTATTTGTTCCATGTTGTCTTAAGTGCTTATATTTCTCATTCCTGTAGTGTATTCCAGTCATCAACACTCTCTGAGAATAACTACGTTCAGAGATCCAGGTTGTAGTTAGCTTCCATTTAATGCCTGTCTTTCAGGATGATCCCTTTATATCTCTCTGACTTAATCCTGTGGACTAATATTATGCCTCCTGGTCTCCTCTGGTCTCAGCTGAGAAGACCTCTAGTTCTTACGCTGTCTGGACATATCCCTTCCCCTCCGTGCCATAGGTCTTCATGGTAGCTTCCCTCTGGATTCACTCTAGCTGCTTGATGTCCTTTATGTTCCTACATATGTCTAGTTAAAAAGTTAATCAGCATGATTTTTGTGTTGATATGAATTTTAATGACACAACTAGGTACATCAAATCATAACCCTAATTTTAACTTTTTGTTTCTAAATATTGGGTACCTTTTGCACCCCATTGCTTCCATTTCTCACCCTTATAGGACATTACCCATCCACAAATCTATACTTCTTTTTTCTTCCAGCACTAACGTTTGTATCCAGAATGGTGCCACATTGTAGCAAGGTGGTCTCATTCTGCCTCCAGCTGAGAAAAATCAGTACAAAGGTCAGGCCAGGGAGAACATATCAATCAGGGTACCTCCTTAACATGATCTCAATCTTCCACCTCAGCTGGTGACATGTAGAAGCAACAAGAAGTCATTAGGAGGGCAGGATTATGAGTCTGCACCAGCAGACATTGGTAAATTCCAAAATGTTTCTCAGTTTGTCAGGTGATTTCCCAACAAGCATTATTAAAGGTAGACTGGCAGCACTATTCCCGGAGAAGCACGTCTTTTGAACACTCATTCCACCCTAACATGGCTTGTCTCATTCACTGGAACATTAGCCAGAGGTGAGTCACCATTGTTAAGGCTAGGAATGCCCCATTAATCAGTAGCACTGTGCATTTCTTCCTTTGTTTTTTTTTCTTTTAGTCTTACCGTACCAGTGAGATTACAGTGTCTACTTTCTCAAGTACAGTGACACTGAACTTCAGTTATTGCAGTCTTTATTCCCACCCTTGATTCTAGCATTTGTATGCCTTGCTGCCACAGTGTATTGTGATACTGTTTACATTTTAATCTTCTACAAGCCTTCTCAAGCCCTTACCTTGTACCTCTGCCATACATTTTTGGGTGTTCCCATTTGAATCTGCCCATGGATAACCAAGGCGTTATATACATTAATGAAGAAAGCCAGCTTCTCCTCTTTGGTGAGGCTCTTTAAGTCCACTTGTTGAAGAAGTACAGCTAGTTCACAGTAACTTTCAAATGCCTCACTGTTTCTCATGGCTTTATAATCCACAGTCTGTACCAAGAAAAAAATAAGGGGAAGAAGACATTTATGTATATTTTTAGGAGTTCAGACGGATTTATTTTTACATATACATTATCACTTTTTGTCAAGAAACAAGCAAACGTACAATTCGTGAAAAGCAAACAAAGACAGTATCAGTACTCATGCCTTGACCAAACAAAACTTAATACACATGTAAAACTACTTCAAATGCCATAAGCAGGGTGAGAATCCCTGAAAATGAAGGGTAATTAAAGACGAAAATGTAGAACTCTGTTTCTGTGAAAATATACCTAACGTGGATAATTTAACATACATAGAACACAATGCATTAATGTCATACTCATCACGTCACAAAAAAATATATATATATACTGTCTTTTCCAGAATGTAGACAAAATCTCTTGTAGCCAGAAGTAAACCAAGAAGTGAGTAACAGCTAAGAACAGAAATAATTGTAAGCAGTATAGCAACATTGTTTCATTTTTACAAAGTATCATAAGTTCATAGGTTGGTACTAGGCTCTCAGGGAGGGGTTGGATTACTGAACCGTTATCCATGTGTTTGCAGGAATTGTTGAGTAAATAGCTGCACGTTAAGAGTTATATCAAAGACTCAGGAGATTTTTTGGAAAAGCTATATGTATGGTTTAATCAACATGATGGAACTGATTTTCTCTTAGTAATCCTCAATATAAATTCTTTGTTTACCATGATACCAAATGACTATGGCTTGGAAGCACTAAGACAGTTTTTGAATTCTAATACTGGGATGTATGCTAGGCAAATAGAAAATGTATGTGCAATTACTGATGTACACACAAATAATATATTTCTATTTGATAATAGACCATACTTGCAGGTATCAGGAGTGGCCATGGGTACTCATGTACTTAAGCTAACCTTGTTTTAAACCAGTGGGAAGAACAATATATATATATATATATATATATATATATATAGAGAGAGAGAGAGAGAGGAGAGAGACAGATGGAGGGTTTGTTAATCCTAATTTATTGTTCTACAAACATGTTGTCGATGACTGCTTCCTTGTCTGGAAAGGGAATGTTAATGAATTGAAAGCTTTTACTGCATACCTGGATAGTACCACTAGCTTTTTGAAATGTAAGTTATCTTACTCAGATCAATTACTTACCTACTTAGACATTAACCTAAAGAAAGATGAAAATAGATTATATACCAGTTTTCATAGGAAGGAGGTACATGCAAATAGATATACACACCGGCGTAGTATGCATGCCCCCCATGTCTTTAGGGGAAGTATGAAGAGTCAGCTGAGTAGAGTTAGTAGACTGAACACAAATGAATGTACATTTTCGAACCAGATGGCGGTAATGATGAGTGAGTTCATTGATAGAGGTTATGATAGAATTGATTTAAATAGAATAGCAGATGAGGTTAGGAATGAAAGACAGGTCAGTTTGACCCCCTATTTTGGTAGTAGGACCAATATAAGGAATGGAAATGGGAGAAGCACCAATAGATTAGGATATATAATGAATTTTAATACTAAGTCTAAGGAAGTGGAAGCCATCATACGTAGGAATTGGAACATTTTACTATCCATGCCAGAACCTAAGCAGGTTATTAATGAGGTTCCCTATTTTGCTTATAAAAATGAAAGGAATTTAAAGCAAAGGTTATGCTACAAGGACTTGCATACAGGAAGGACCATGAATGAGTTACACAGACAAGGAACTTATCCTTGTACAAGTTGTAGCTGTTGTGCTGACATTATCACTGAAACTAGGTTTGTACATCCACTTACAAAATGTGTTTATAAATTTGAATGCTATTCCAATTGTAATACGGCACAGAATGTATATTTAGCTATGTGCCAAAAATGTCTTTGTTTCTATGTAGGAAAAAGTACCAGAAGACTAAGAGATTGTATAATTGAGCATAGATCTGACTAATGCATTGGCTAAGCATATCAGTGAAAAAGGCAATGACCATAGTTTTAAATTTTGAGTGATTAAGGTAGTACATAGGAGTGTAAGAGGGGGTGATGTTAATAACATGCTTGAGGACATAGAATATGCTTGGATTACAAGGCTACAAGCAGACGTATATCCTGGTATCAATAACTCGATAAGCATTAAACCAGTTTTATGTAGAAAACAAAAGTTGCAGTAATTATATCAGTTGATGTGTTTATACTATAAAAATTATATTTTAGTTATTTTTAGATTTGTGTTTTTTTCTAGTTAATTTATATGGCATGTTTTTATTGGTTGGGCTGTGTCACATGTTTTATTGCTCCTATTTATTTGAATGGAGAATTGAGTTTTGTTATACTAGCACTGAAGGGAATACCTGAAAGCTTTGCTGTTGCTGAAATAAAGTGGAGAGAATTAATTGAGTGTTTCTGCTATCCTTTTTTCTCTGTTTTGCCTATACAAGCCTAGCCATAACAATTCCCTGGATATTTCTTCCCACAGAATTTACTTCCCTGGACCCCTGTCTAGCAGGGCGAATGACATGATCTCCGGGGTGAATTTCCTCTTTCCCATCCAATCATCAAGGTTCCTTCTGAAGAGGGCTTGACATGTATGGGCAGTCTATTCCAGAGTCCTGGGGGAGTCTCTGGGTCAGGAACCTATCCCTCCAGCATGTTTTGTTCATTGTGAGGACAAGGTTTAGATCCCTGGAGCATGTGTCTCTGAGGGATTGAGATTTCTTTAAGTGTAGCATGTCCAACAGCTCTGGGTTTGACATGGCCTTGTATGTTAAGCAGAGATCACCTCTGAGTAGACGATATGCGACAGAGTACAGGTGGAGTTTTTTTAAACGGTCAGCATAGGGCATCTGCTTTAGGCCTGTGATTCTTTTAGTAAGGTATTTCTGCGGCCTTTCCAGTTGTTGCAGATGTCTTGAGAGGTACATACCAAACGTGGCATTGTATTCTATAATGGGTCTAATGAGGTATGAGTACAGTGGGACAATGACCTCCTTTTTTCTGGATGAAAAGCCCTTAGTGATGAGGTGTGCCACATAGAAGGATTTCCTGACTGTTGTGGCGATGTGGTTATCAAAGGTGAGGCCACTGTCCACCTGTGTCCCTAAGTCTCTTATCACACTTTCAGTGTTTAGTGTACTGCCACCTATGTGGTAATTCACAGGTACATGTTTTTCCCAAAGAGGATAACTATACATTTCTTGGCATTGAGCTTGAGCCCATAGCTCTGGCACCAAGCATCTGTTTCTGTAAGGTCCTTTTGTAGAATATCCACATGATTTGGGGATTCAATACTGGATCCCAGTTTGCAGTCATCTGCAAACTTTTTTAGCCAGAGGCCCTTAGTGTTGGCCTGTATTTCAGAGAAGTAGATGCCAAACAAGAGCGGTCCCAACCCTGAGGTACTCCACTTGTTACTTGTCTGGAGCTGGATTTGGAGTCGGCTACTTTTACAGTGTGGGTTCTGTCAGTAAGCCAGTTGGCAACCCATCCAGTGACATAGGGATTAATGCCCAGCTTAGTAAGTTTATCTATGATTCCAGAGTGGGGGATGATGTTGAAGGCCTTGGCGAGGTCCAAATAGGCTGTGTGGACCACCTTACCCTTGTCCATGACTCTGGAGACTGATTCAAATAAGTCAATCAGGTTCAGGAGGCAAGCTCAGCCCTTCACGAACCCAAACTGCATGGAGTCCAATGTTTGAAGGTTGCCAATGTCTTGTTTATAAGTTCCATGATAATATATTCCATGGCCTAGCAGATCAGGCTCAGACTGATGGGGCAGTAGTTCCCGGGATCCAAGGTGGATCCCCCCTTGTGGAGTGGGATAACTGTAGCTGTGTGCCACTCAGTGGGCATGAAACCTGAGGTGAGGCTATGATTAAACATGACACTTAGGTGAGGTGCCAGTTCATTTTGTAGCTCATGTAGTACACAGCCTGGGATGTTGTCTGGTCGCATGTAAGCTGTATTCTTAGCTTTGGAGAGTGCATTTTTTTACCTGTGTGGCTGTTATTATCGGAATTTGGCAATCTTTCGGTAATGAGATGGGCCCTTTAGGAGTGAGAGGGGGATGAAGTTTGCACTGAATCGATCTGCCAGGATATTGGCAATATCCTTGGGATCAGTGTATTTAATGCCATTCTGTCGTAGCTCAGAGCAGATCTGAGCATTGCCATTTAGATTCTTGACATAGTTATAGAATGCCTTGTGGTTGTCTTTGGAATCTTTGGCAATTTTATTTTTTTAACTAGCTTTGGAGGATTTTATGAGGGTTCTCAGCTTTTTACTGAGGCTGGTATGGGAGTTTATTGCATCCTGGGATTTTTCTCTTTTCTGCAATGGTTTCTTCCTTTTGTTGTAAAGTTTGTTTATGGCAGGGGACCACTAGATTGGCTTCCTTTTTTGGAGGAGAGCATCTTGGTTTTATTGGGGATGGCACGATTTATGCACGAGTGAATGTGCTCATACAGTGCCTTAGTGTAGGATTCAGCAGTAAAACTTTCAGTTCCTGTCTGCATGGGTGTCATGAAGTTTGTCACTTCTGACTTGAGTAGCATGAAGTTGGCCTTGGAGAAGGTTTTTACGGAGATTTCCTTACTGGGGGGTGGGGGTGTGATGTGGATATCAAGGGTGATTAGCTTATGATTAGACCTGATCAACAAGGGGGCGACTATAGGTGTGGAGCATCGATTTCCCATGTTTGTAATGACCAGGTCTAGGATATTGGAGCCCCTGGTGGGACTAAGGATTAGTTGATCTAGGGCTTTGGAATTTATGAATTCCATCAGAGATTTTAGTACTTGCAGATGAGGCCACAGAGCAAGTGCAATCATCTTGTAGGATATGAAACTACAGGACAGGTAGTCACCATTACAACAGATGACTGACTTCTTTCCTGTTTTTTGTTGTCACTCAGTGGTACTGCCATTCACCTAACATCCAACTTGGCAGCTGCAGCACCATACATTTAGTACTGATACAGCTCTCTACAGCTTCATCTCTTGCCTATAATATTCAGATTTACCACGAGGAACTGATCGAAGCATACAACAGGCAGAAAAACACCCAGACCTTCAGTTTTAAGAGTGGTGTCTGCTGGAGCATAATACAATTTTTTCATTTGGCATGACAGAAATCACACTTGAAACGTCTATCTCAGTGGTACTGGAGAACACTCCTTTCTGCTACTAAAGTTGTCTCTTTCTATGCTTCATTTAAGGCAGATGGTGTTTATTATTATAGTAATTATACCGGGTTATACAAGTGAGCACCTTGCTGGTTATCTCAGGGTGAGCAGCTAACATTTCACAGCACTTCACGTGCAACAGCCCCATCCACTCCATGCCACAAGATGAGGCCTGAAAAATGATGATGATTCCTAACATCTACAATCACATGTACTGCGATTTCATTCCCACGATTTCACCAGCAGAAAAAGGCACATGTATAATGAAAAGAAAAGACAGGTATGACTTATTAGAAAAAGGACTCTGTCCTCTACTGTTCTGCTGGCAACCTCATGTGTCTGTACTGTTATTTTTTTTTATTCACTACAACAGGATTGAACATCAAGCTACAAATATGGAGGATATGCAGTATCCTCTCCATGTCCTGAATGATAGCAGCACCCCCCCCCCCACTTTTGGTTTATAATGATAATTCAGCTAGCAAAGCATGGTAAACATATGGATGGAAGACCAAGTAGCTACCTTAAAAATAGCCTCTACTGAGACCCTTCTAAAGGAAGCAGAAAATATAGCAGCCCCTCTACAACAGACAGATGTTTTACATAGCCTCTAGAAGACTTATTCGCTGAATCATGACAAAATCCATTATTGTTAAACTAATTGGAAAAAATATGCTTATCCACTTGCCAGTTCACCCACAGGAGGAAATGACACACACAACTAATCTCATTTTCTTACAGCCTAGGTCCCTGGTGACATATATCCAGAGTTATCTCTGCATGTCCCTACAATATAATTTTTTTTGTTCTCCCCACAGCAGACTGCCATCAGTTGTGTCCACTCTTAATTACCTGTTCTGACATCCCCAGCACCTATGAGACTTAACCTGGACAGACTAGGACCCCTGTTCGTGAGAAAATCCTCTGTGTACATGTCTGGGGAGTGGGTAAAGCGGAAATTATGTTGACCTGGTATAGGGCTACCATGACAACAATGAAAGGACTTGTTACTCAATACATACTGGCCCTTGTCATAGCAAACACTATTTCAACAGAGTAAAAGACAGCTTTATACATGGATATCAATAGATGATAAGGTCGCCACCTTTCATTGTGGCTGAAACTGGACTAAGTCCATACCCTTTTCCCCTCCCCTACCCCATTTCCTGCCCTCACTCTGCCCATTTCATGGTGCCACATCACCATGTTCACATCACTGGGAGGAGGACTGTCCTTTTTTCCCCATTTGTGATGCTTTCTTTCTACTAATTTACTATGGATTTTCTGTAAAAAAAAAAAGCATTGTAAATCTTCAAATTTAATAAACTCCAACAGTTGGTTTCTTTTTTTTAACAGAATACCAGATTTTGTATTGAATTTTTCAGACTACCGGAATATCAATTTGATTTCTGGAAAGTCTTAAAAAAAAAAACAGATAGGTGACAATGCTAATAGCTGATCAATAACACAATCAGACTCACTATATAATCTGCAGTCAGAGATGGAAGAGCTCTAGACAAAAAAAAAACTGGAGATGATTGTGGCTCAGACCGTCAGCTTCTTATTGTAAGGTTTAGGAGTAAATTAAAACAAGCAAAGCATCCAGAAACACATGACACGAGTAATATTCCCAGTTCATACATGGTGAAGATGAAAGATACACTTAAGGGATTAGTTCTAGTGAAAAGTACACCTGAATAACTACATATGGATGTTTGTAATATTGTCCAAAAAGAGGCAAAACTATTCCAAACAGAAAGCAGATTAAGACAATAAAATGGCTGCCTGTGGATGCTTCAGAAGTGGCCAAGGAATGGAGAACAAAAGGCAATGGTGATATTCAAAATATATCAAACTGAATGCAGAGTTTCAGAGAAAGTACAGTTGTGTAAACAACTTACCATAACAGTAGATGTTCTTTTCTTTTCTGTTGCAGTATTAAAAACAGAAGGGATCTCCTGCCCAGGGCAGCCCGACGCTCGGCCAGTATACAAAAGCCTAATGATCTTGTATGTGCTGTGCATCACATTTATGCTTCCCCCACAGAATGTAGGGCATAAACGGGATATACAGGTGCAACTACCCAGAATGAAATTGCCTTAAAAGAGAACAGTCTTCATAGGACAAAGGAGTCCATGCACATTCAGAAGGAACAAGTGCAGACGAAAAAGGGTAAACTCTCTGCATGAAGGGAATAAAAAACAAAAAACAGGTCAAACAAGAGGGGGTTAGAGGGAGGGAGCCAATACTGCAACAGTGAAGAGAAGGACATCTACTGGTATGGTAAGATTTTACACAAATGTACTATGTCCTTCCATATCACTGTTGCAGTATCCAAAACAGAAGGGAGAGTATAAAAAAAGCTCAAGAAACAGAATGGGAATTAAAAGGCTGAGGAGTCCTCAACAAACCCACATGAAATAGTTTCAGCAAAACCTGCTCTGGCCCTAGAAACCATACCCAACTTGTAAGATATGCACTGAAGACCAAGAACCAACCCCTTGAAGAAGGCACCAGAAGAGGCAATAGCACTAGTGGAATGAGTTCTAACAGAAGGAGACATAGATTTTCCCTAGAAGAGGCATCAGATCATCGCAGTTACACTTAGTGGTGGTGAGCCACTTGAGAAGCAGAACCTAAAAATGTCCACTCTGCTAAGTGTAGCTATGGTGCTGCTGAGTCCTCTTCTAGGGTTGTGGCTTTTGGGTCTGTCATGAGGCATTATTTTTGGCTTGGTATTCAGTCTCTGCATGAGGGCATTAAGGCTAATTTGTTGGATGACCCTTTGAATATTAAACATCTTTTGGGGACAGTTGCTGCTGACATGTTTAAGTCTCTTTAAGAGAAAGGCAAAGCCTTGCAGGACATAAAACATATTTTTGTCTTTCTCATCCCTAAGTTCCAGGGATAGAAGGTTTGGTCTAATGGTTAAGGTCTTTGCCTGATAGGCACAAGGTATAGGGTTTGATTCTCACCTTGGGTTATTGGCTAGGCTTAAAAAGGCCCTTCAGTACAGCTAGCATAGTGTTTACCTATTAACCTATAAGTATCTATGAATCCATGAAAGCTTCAATGCATCTAGATGGCTAGGCTTGTCAACTACAGCATAGTGCATTAGCCCACTAGGCCACTCAGCTCTCCAGGCCCTAGGGCCATTAGCCTAGTAACCTCCTATGAACCTATAAGGCAAAAGATTTGCCTTCAGAAACAGGGAGGTCAGAAATAACCTGACAAGCCTGAGCAATCAAGGCCAGAGCATAGCTGGTTATGTGGATCTGGTATTGAACAGCCCTAAAGGCCAAAGTTGAAGCAGAGTAAACCTTCTTACCAGTCCTCTCCATTGCCCTACTCTCCTTATCAGAAGGCAAAAGTTTGGAAGAGGGCTAAGGTGTAGAATGTTTGTCAGAAGAGACTGACACCGCAGCAGGATCAGCAGAAGGACATTGAAATTAAAACTGACAATCCTCAGGGACCTTATTGAACCTGTCTTGTCTCTTAGGAGAAGGAGGCTGAGAATCAGAAGACGTGGAAGCAGCAATGAAAGCATCTAACAGGGCAGCCAACATGGGAGAAACTGCCGATGGTTTAGGAGTATCCACCTGAAGCAACTAATATCGTATCTGAATATCAGATACTTGAGAGGAATCCCACTTAAAGTATTCCATCATCCTAGCAATTGTGTCCAAAAAGGGACAATTCATCAAAAGAAGACTCAGAACTAACAGGCTCCTCTTCATCAAAACCATAAGCCAAAGGTGAAGGCATCTGTGAAGAACAGGACAAAGAGCCCTCAGAAGACAATGAATCGGGGGGTGTGGCTAGGATGTAGACTGGTTGGCAGCATCTTTTCTCAGCTCTGCACTCAAAAGATATTTCTGACAGGAATTTTTAAAAACTAGATATTGTAGACAAACCTATTTTGTCGAATTACTTCTACTAATATCACTAGAAGTCTACAGTGCAAAAAATTTGGCTTTAAACATTATTTTTCCTGTCAAAAACAAGAAGGAAGGTATCTGAATCTACTGAAAATGAGCTTTTCTAAGCATACCACACAGGACCAGATGATGAAAAAGGAGATACAGTCTTTATTAAATGCTATACAAGACTTGTCAGTGAAATTTGACAAAATGAATACCAAACTGGACACTTTTGAGGAGAGATCTACAAAACAAATACAGCAACTACAAGAAATAATGATGCAACAGAAGTCTGAAATAGCTGACATAGAGAGATCCTTAAATGATACTGAGGGCAGACTCTCAGAACAAGATCTTCAGCTACATTTTTTATCACAACAAAATGCTTCATTACAAAATAAAAGAGAGGATCTAGAGAACAGGTCCAGACGAAATAACCTTCGCATCTATGGGCTACCAGAGAAAACAGAGGGAGATAACATGGTGACTTTCCTTACTACCTGGTTACCAGAAGTTTTAAAATTGCCTGAAGCTCTTTCTTATGGAATTGAAAGAGCCCACAGATCCTTAAGAGCTGCTTCATCAACCATCAAATCAAAAAATCACCCAAGATCAATAATAGTAACATTTTTTTCATCACATGACAAGGAACTTATTTTAAAAACAGCATGGTCAACTTCTCCAGTTAAATACAAAGACAACATAATCAGATTTGATAATGATTATTCTGCTGGAGTTATAACTGCAAGAAAAGAATGTCTCCCTCTGATAAAGGAATTGAAAAAAAGACAACTTAAAGTCCACTTGCTGTTCCCTGCAAGAATAAAAATATTTTTTACTGAAGGTCCTAAAACTTTTGACACTGCAAGCAACAGTTTCTTATCTTTCAGCGAATAAAATCTAATAAAACCTTGGATAATGTGGAAGAAATGGATTTCTCCCAATTTGGGGTTAAGCGTCACTTAGAAAAAAATGAATGGAGCACTGCTGACAAGAAGAAGAAGAAACAATAAAAGACATATGAAAAACACAGACATTATTGTCTTCTATTTGCTCTGTAAGGCAAAAAAGTTCTTTGAAAGCATTCATGCTTTACACATGTGTCAGTCTTTGAAACAATATAAATACAAGATAAGCAGGACATTTTATAACTAAAGGAAACAACCCTAAAGAAAGCAAGGTAACATATCTTTCTCTATTACAGTGTAAATACTTACAGTTATGATTTTTCTAACTCTAAATGATGTTTAGATAGTTCATTTATAAATTACCTGCCTTTTACTGCTAGTATAGAATATGATGTATTTACACTGACATATTAATGTGGTGTGTTTAAATGAGCATGATTCCTTTTTATATTATTTAAACTAAGCTGCATGAAATATCTAAACTGATGTATTTAATACACATAATAATATATAAAAACTGATATTAATAACTGTGCCTTGAAAAGTAATTATCTATTCTTTGATGCTAAAAGTGCCTTTTTGACTAACAAACAACTGTTTGGCTTGTATATCTGCCCTTAATGTTAAGAAAACTAATAGAAATTTAATGAGCTGGTGTTCAGTTTAAAAAAGCCCTAAAAACTTCACTTACTTTGTTTTTGTCTTCCCGCCATGGTCACGAGCTGGGAACTCTTATTTTACCACCCCTGAATGAAGGTTATTCAGTTAGAATCCATTACAGTGTGTTAAACTTTCTAACAGCACAAAATGAAAGTAAACAGTCATGAGTGATGTCAGCACTAAAACAAGACAGTATGGGTGTGGTGTCAGCTCCTAAGCTACTTAAAGTAACCAGCACAGTATTTATGAGATGGCAAAGTGCTTTTACAGTTTTAACAAATATTAAAAGTACACTGAAGTACCTAATGAATTTAGAAGGTATCAACACATACATGACGTTTTATTATATTGTAATATTTGTTATTCATTTTGAATTGTACACATAGCACACAAAGCTTAAAAAGAAGTATATCACTTGAAAGAAACTGTATGAATAGTTAACACATACAGACTTTACTATAATCTTTTCTGATAAGATCACCCACGTAAATTACTATAATTTAACTTAATTTTATAAAAATTTAATATATTTAAGTCCTTGACTGGAACTATATAACATATTTGTAAACACACTGCAGCTAGTGTACTCAACCTTAAGGATAGTAAGTCAATTAAGGTTCATGAATGTAGCTGTGTGTTGTTAGGTATTTTAAGGGTAAAAAGGAGTTGCTGTTTAATTATCAAGATACTCTGTAAATATTAAATTGTTCAAGTAGCACAATCATTAAGCAGTAATGAGCAAGAAAAAATCTCAGTCTTGCTTATGATATTGTTATATATATATATATATATATATATATATATATATATATATATATATATATATATATATATATATATATATAGGAAAGAACTGCTGAATTATAAGTATGCTTTTATTAAAGGCAAGTTATATTAATATTGAACATCCTCACTGAAAATGAATGGTTGTGTAGAGACACAGTAACTCCCATTATATAACCAAGGCTAAAGAGATTGTCTTGTATGTCTAAATTGATCAGCCTTGAACCTTAGATTGCAAATAGACATGCAACATACTTTTACTTATAATACTGAATATATATTATATAACATCACAAACGCTAAAGCCATTGTCAGCTACATCTCATATCAATCAGCATTAAAATATGATTTGAATAGCATAGGTATTTACTAACATATTGCTGTTGGTACCTGATATGCATATAAGTAACAGGTCTAATTTCTGTCTATGAAAGTAAATACCAGGCTGTCTGCATTTGTTAATTATGAAACAAGAGCATGCTATCTATTCTTTTTAATATCCTATAGGTATGTACTTGTTAGAGACACACACATGCTGCAAAGCTGCTAGTTATTGCATATTCATTAGTATATTTCTGACTGCAGTGTTATAAATATATGGTGTGGACCACTTGAGTTGAGAATATGTCTCTATATTGGGCATGTTCTCTGTTTGAACGTTGTATATTATCTATAATATGATATGGAGTACCCTCACTAAATTTAAAGAAGCCACAATAGAAACAAATATTTATTAAAAATGGAGAATAGAAGGATGAAGAGAAAAATGAAGGAAAATGGTTGATGGTCATATAAGGTTATCTTTTCCTGTGTATGTAGAAGAGTTGACAGTAATAAGTACCAAATAATTGTGTTATAGCATATTTAAAGCCTACTTTGCTTCTCATATTTTCCAACCTTACAGTTATAACTCTGCAGATAAATCCTGTAATATCATAAGGAGTATGAGTTGCTGTTTGACATATGTGGTACACTAGCGATGAAATATGCCAGTGGCACTAATAAATATATAGGAATTGCTAAGAAATATAGTCTTAAACTATATAATACCAATGCCAAAAACAAATTTGTAGCATTCATACCACTAAAGTATGACTTTTTGAATTAAAAGAAAACTATAAGATTACTGATAAATGACAATACAAATGTAACATTATATTCATTGTTACGGATACTTTCTGATTTAATCAACTTGTGGCATGGTTAACTGATGCATATAATGCTTAACATTTTTTTTTATATGTATGTATGCATATATGTGTGTATGTATGTATGTGTGTGTGTATATATATATATATATATATATATATATATATATGTGTGTGTGTGTGTGTGTGTATGTATGTATATGTGTATATATATATATATATATATATATATATATATATATATATATATATATATATATATATATATATATATATATATATATATATATATATATATATATATATATATATATAGGTAGACCATTACAATAAATTTGATACCTATGAATGCTACTCACACTATAAGGGAGATAGCAAGCATATTATTTTTAAGATGCATAACCGTTATTGCTACACAAAAGATATATTAAAATAAAAGATTTTCCTTTACAATTTAAACAAAACCAAATAGTTAAGTATTAAATCTATGTATAGTTGTGTTGCCTTAGTGTTTTATAAAATATTAAAAATAGATAAAGACTGTATTTAAGTAATCTGTAAAGACAGATACATGTATACTTAAAAGATATATAAGATACTTTTATTATAAAACTACCATATGGCGGGGCCGGGGGAGGATGCTGAAATGCAGACTTAGAGAGATCGCTTGAATGATTAGATCATTCAAGGATGAGATATTTTTTTCTCATGGAGGGGTTTGGTGGTTGTTTATCTTATATTGTTCTCAGTTATGATCTTGTAATTTACTTTTATTGGGTGTCTATAATCTATTGTAATAGTGTTGGAAGAAGAAAGAACAAGTCATTCTCTTCATGTACACACATCTACACATTGTTACGAGTATATGAATATGGATAAAAGCAAAGCTAATATAAATCCAATTGCAAAATGTATATCTCTTAATGTAAATGGTTTAAATAATAGCTGCACAAGGGGAAGTCTTTATAGATATTTAAAGCTATGTGAAGCGCAACTAGTATTTTTACGGGAAACACACCTTACACAGGAAGACATAAATAAAATAAACAATAAAAATTATACAATACTAGTAAGTTCCACCTATAATCAGAAGCGAAGGGGAGTAGCAATTTTGTGGAAAAATACTACTTTAATGCCTAAAATCATAAACAAGTTCCATGACAACTCAGGAATGTTTTGTCTAGTGACAATATCTATCAATGAAATGATATATACATTAGTGAATATTTATTGGATACCAGGACTAGGTGTTAGAGTGGCCAAACAACACTTAGAAGACATTGTACAATATACCAAAGGCAATTTAATCATAGCTGGAGATTTCAATTGCATTATAAAAGAAACTGACACAAATACTAAAACTACACGTAAGAGATCACCTTTAACAAAGTTGTTATTTGAGTTTGTTGAAACTTTTAATATAGTTGACATAAATGAGTATGCTATCCCAGATTCACTATTCTTTACACATTTTTCCCATATACATAATACATACTCTAGAATAGATAGAGTGTATATAACAAAGGATTTAACCTCTAAATTAAATAAAGTCAAGACAATTTAATGTCCATTTTCGGACCATAACACCATAACGTTTGAGATAGACTTATGTTTCAAGAGAAGGATATCAGTAACAAGAATACCATCTTACATAACAAATTTCAAAGATTTTAAGGAATTTTATATTAAAGAGACACAAACATTCCTAGATATCAATCTTACAAAAGATGTATCTGAAATATATATATGGGATGCATTGAAAGCATACCTATATGGAAGAGCGGTGGGATGGTATAAAAATAAACAAAAACAGTGGAATAAGGAATTAATGGAGTTACAGTCAAAAGTAGATAATTTAAAGCTTGATATTCAAAATGGAAACACCAACTTAATAAAAGAATTAGAAGATACTAATAAAAAATACTCAGATGCTACACCACAAAACAATGACCAACTTAGAAAAAAATTAAACTATGTTACTATTCGATGAACCCTAAAAACCAACGAAGAATAGCAAATAGGACTAAAAAGATTATTAAAACAAATCAAATCAAGGAAATACATAATATAGAAACCAAAAAGAAAGTATCTGATTTAGAAGGAATACTAGAAGCTTTTAGGCTATTTTTTCATAAACTTAATAATCAAAATGAGAAAACAGAAACACATTCAGCATTGAAAGCTTTTCTCAAAAACAATGTTAAAGTTAGGTTATTAGAGGAGCAGGTACAACTAATAGGTAAACAAATAACAATGACAGAACTTAAAGCTGAAGTAAATATGCTAAAATTAAACAAAGCTCCAGGTATAGATAATATCACCCCAGAAATGTTTAAATTACTATCAAATCAGGCTTTGCTGTTGTTATTGAATGTCTTTACATCAGTTAAACATGGTAAAGACATTCCTCCTTCTTGGAAGTACACATTAATATCACCATCTCTGAAGCAAAATAAAGATCCCAGTGAATGTTCATCATACAGACCCATTTCACTTCTTAATATAGATTATAAAATTTTTATGGCAATACATGCTGCTCGAATAAAACAATTACTACCACTTTTGATAGAGGAGGATCAAACAGGTTTTATAAAAGATAGGAACACTTATGACAACATTAAAAGAATTCTTTCCTTAATTGATTATATAAATGTCACAAAAAACAAAATGAATGTTATTAGCTTAGACATAAATAGCGCATTTGATTCAGTGATCTGGGATTATCTGTGGTTAGTTTTAGAAGAATATGGCTTCTCAAACAACTTCACTTTATTAATAAAATCATTATATGAAAAATCATTGGCTTATATAAAACTGGGATCTTGTCTGTCTAAATCTATTAAAATAACTAAGGGCACAAAACAAGGCTGCCCTCTTTCTCCGTTATTGTTTGCGCTAGTCATTGAACCCTTAGCAAATAATATACTTATGGATAAAAATATTGGAGGAATACAACTAGACAACAGCCTAGAGCTTAAAATTCAACTTTTTGCTGATGATATTTTAATTACCTTAAAAAATAATAATAGCAGTTTAAAAGCATTATGGGACTCAATTCAAAACTTTCAAAACTTTTCAAGTCTTAAATTTAATGAGAACAAAACAAATGTATTGCTTATAAATACTAATAAAAAAGATCTAAATAAAAAATACCATAAATATATCTCTACCGATAATATAATTAAATACTTGGGAATTATAATAACTAACAACCTAGATATTACAATTGAAACAAATTATAAAGAGACCTTAAATAATATTACAAATCTAATACAAAGATGGAATAAATTATTCTTTTCAATGGAAGAAAGGCTTTATATAATTAAAATGATCATATTTCCAAAAATTCTTTATGTCATACAAGCTTGTTCTTTGCCACCAGCTAAATTGCACCTAAAACAATTAAATGATTTAATGGTAAGATTCCTATGGTATCCAAAAAAATCAAGGATAACTATGAAGTATCATCTAGATGATTGGGATATAGGTGGCATAGGTTTACCAGACATAGAAATATATTTGCATTCATCCATTATTAAAACACTATCATTATGGCTAAATACAAAATATACATCAAAATGGAAGCTAGTTCATGAGAGAATCTGGTTAAAATCAGGATTTGTAGTAGCAAATAAGTATACAGATTTTATACCAAACAATTTTCTATGGCTGATGAAGGAATATATGATGATACATAAGAATAAAAATATAAGTTCCAAATACATTACTTATACATTAAAAATTTTCCAAAATCTTATTAATAGCAATCCTGATATTAAAGCATGGTCATTTCTTTTATATCCAGTAGCGTACACACAAGGTAATATAATAACATTTAATATGGAAGTAGTCAACATGCTTAAAGAAAAGGGATTAATATATTGGCATCAATTGCTAAACTCTGGAAAACCTCTGACAATAGACCAGATTAAACAGAAATTAAATATGGAAGATAGTTTGTGGTTACATGTACAAGAATTAAGACAGTATATATTAAGCAAACAAGAAACAATGCAACCATCAATAAGACAAAATGTTCCTAACCTTATAGAACATATAATATTACTAACGAATCAACCCATTACTGGAAAGGGATACTTATCATCTATTTATAAAACAAACAAAAATAAAAATGCATAATAATGACAAAATATGGAATTATTATAGGTCAGTTAATGGACATGTGCCAAATGACAGAGATAAAAAACTAATTCTTCTCTCTCCAAAGCAGACATCACTTTCATCACATTGGAGACTTTTTACATGGCAATTCATACACAGATCTTATGTAACCCCTCATAAAATGGAACTTATGTTTAAGAAAAATATTGGCTGCTGGAGATGTGATTTATCAATAAAAGCAGACTGGCAACATATGTTCTATGAATGCCATTTGATTAAACCATATTGAGATAAAATAAATTATTTTCTGCAAATGGTATTCAATGCTAAATTCCAGATTTCCAAATCTATTATTTTGTTTAATGCACCTGTACCCGACTGTGTGCCAAGAACAAAATATGTAATCTTATGGACTCTCCTAGCTATTGCAAGGAAGAACATTACATCAAACTGGAAATCCAAAGCTTCTCCAACTTTTAAGCAATTCATGAATATGGTGTCAGCAGTATCGCAATTGGAAATTAACACTATTAAAGGAAGAACTGAAAGAACTACATCATTATACGTAGCATGGCAAAAAGTAACTGAAATACTGGAGAATAATGACTGCAGCAGATTATAATCAGGAAACAATTGTATAGAAAGTCAATTATATGTCAACAATAGACACCCTTGTAAATACTTATTTTGGTTTTAATGTTTGATATCTGTTTAGAGGTTTTAGCCTACCTTTTTAAATAATTTGTAAATACTTCATTGTCATAAATAACCTGCATTCATGTTTTCTTGTGTTTGGAAATTAATAAATATATTAAAAAAAAAAAGAAGACAATGAATCCCCATCCGAGGACTCTAGCACCCTAAACCATTTAGAAGGGGTAGAGGTCCAAGGAGAAGCAGGTACCTAAACCCCTTGAGAAAGGCTTAAGGCCATCAAGGCAGAAAACAGCTAAGTATTCAGTACAGTAATAAGGTGTTCAGACCAACTAGCAATAGTAGCATTCAAATTGGTGGCACAGAAGTTCTGGGTAGTTGTGTCCGTACATCCCTTTTCTGCCTTACTTTCTGTGAGGGGGACATAAATGTGATGTATGGTGCATACCAGATCATTAGGCTTTTATATACTGGCTGAGTATCGGGCTGCCTGGGTGGGAGATCCCTTCTGTTTTGGATACTGCAGCAGTGACATAGGACATCAGTGATAACAGAAAAGCAGTGCAAGGAAAGGGAAGAAAATAAATGGGAAAGTAAAGCTACATCTTCAAGAAGACTGGTACATTAAGAAAAATGTGAAGGTAAAATGGGCATGATAAAAGACAAAGATGGGAAAGACTAGCAGAAGGTATTAAGAATAGGTGGCAGGAATATATAGGAGAACTACATAAGAAGGACTCTAGCAACACTGATATATATACAATGGTATATTCTCTGATCAGCACACAAACAGACATCCTAAAGAGTGAAATTAAATAGGCTCTAGAAGGCCCTTCTAATAAACAAGGCTGCAAGAAATGGTGGAATTCTGGCTGCATTGCTCATAATTCTGTAAAATTATGCTGTTATAGTGTTGCTCAGAATTTGCCAGTATATTTAGAAAATACAATAAAACAAATTAAAATCCACTGGTTGCTAATGGATTAATTTGCTTATTTGAATTCTTTATCTGGGTTACAGCAAATCCAGGTGGACCATTTTTAGGTTCACCTAAGGCTGGACATTACACAAGATTGTTCAAATATATTAAGTAATTACATACGTGACACAGACATTACAACAAGGTTTTACAAGCATAACAGTTCATATGTAAGTACTGGGCTAGCTGCCCTTGTGGCCATTTTAAGCCTAGTCAGTTTTCATTTTGGTGGTCTAATTGACCTATCCCATTTGGTATCAGATTGTCCTTACCTATCCTATAGTTGATAATTATATATTACCCCAAAGAGAAAAAAATGGGAACATACCATAGATAACTTGAAGAGACCCGTGCATGGAATAAAGCATTTAGGAGCTGCCTCTGTCCATTATTAGTAGTACAGAGGGCAGTCCTGGGGTAAATTTTCTGTTTCTCATCCATACATCCAAGTTGCTCTTGAATATGGATTGAAATGAGCTTTGTTTTACATGGACGGGAAGTCTGTTCCAGAGCAGTGGTATCCTCTATGAAATATACCTGTCCCTCCAAACCATTCTGTTGATGTTGGAGAAAAAGTTTACATCCCTATTTCAAATGCCATTTGACTTGTGGATATGCAGTAAGTCCATCAGTGTTGGGTTGGAGGATGCCTTGTATGCTAGACACAGGTCACCTCTTAGCAGTTTATAGGATGCAGAGTATAGTGACAGTGTTCTGAGTTGGTCCAAGTAAGACATATTGTTTAGGCCTTGTATCCTTTTAGTAAGATATATCTACAGGCATTCCAGTTGTTACATACATCTGGACAAATACATGCCAAAAAGGCATTATACTCAATGACTGGTCTACTGAGGGTTCAGTAAAGAAGGACAATGTCAACCCTAGATCTAGACACAATCTTTGGTTTGTAAGCTGTATAATATAGAAGGAGTTTATTATAACAATGGACACATGTAAGCAAATGTTAGGTCATGTTCACATAAGTCATACATGAATAAAAGTTGCAAAAATGCATTTACTAAGCTAATGATATTCACAAACTTTTAACAATATTTGATTAGAAAAGGTCAATTTACACTTCAAGTCTCAAAAAGGAAAATATTAAAGAGTGTGCAAATTATCAAACAAGTGGACTTGATTCAAATGTTATCAAGATAATTCTCGTGTTCCTGTAAATGTTAGCAAGATAATTCTCATGTTCCTGTAAGCTAGACTCCAGCAATACATGGACTGAAAACTGCCACACGAACAAACTGGTTTTAGTAGAAGCAGATACATCAGAGATCAAACTGACAACATCCACTGGATAATCAAGAAAGTAAGAGTGCCAGAAAAAAATAGTTACTTCTGCTGTATTAACTATTCCAAACCCTTTAATTGCTTGGACTGTAACAAGCTGTGGTTAAATTGTAGAGAAATGGAGATACCAGATCACCTTACTTACCTCTTGAGAAATGTATATACAGACTAGACCACCTACACAGAATCATCTCACAACATAAAGAACACTGAATAGCTTTAAAACTCAACTGCAAAGGTTATGCAGGCTTATATGTAACAGCTGTGGGGGAATTGGGCATGGGAGGGGGTAACAGTCCTTTCTGGCTACATATTTTTTCAGCAGCTGACCATTCCTGTCAGCAGGGAGACAGTCTTCAGTTGCAAAAGTTAGAAGATGACTGACCATAAAAAATGACTACGTGCCCTGCTTTTTGTAGCCCTAGGAAGGGACAGATATAATGTATTAGGAAAACTACTGGAGAAGGGTCATGAAGCCCCATGCCAGAAAAGGCAAGAACCAATAAAGCCTTATATGAGTAATCTGAGAAAGCACATTTAAGGACATACTTAAAACTTCAGTGGGGATGAGCAGAGCTGCAAAAGTTTACATTAGTTTTATTTAGCTTTATTTATTTAATTAGTTGGCTAGCAAAATTAATGCTCTGGTCATTTCAGGTAATTTTCAAACAGGATACTAGTAAGTAATACATTCTGCATTTTATCACTGTAAACAATGGCAAATTATAGATAGAAACAGAATTGCATCTTTAATGAACATTTTAATAAAAGAGGATAGCTAAAAGCTGCCTACCTTCCCATCATCCGAGAGGTGGTCAGCATACAGCTTCAGCATGAGCTGCCTTAGGGCCTCAACCAGGTGTGCAGCTACAAGATGTGCAGATCACAAATACAAAGGAAAAAAGTCATATCAGCCTCATAGAAATTATGGCTATTTATCTAGTTCACAACCCACTGATGGGTAAAGTGCATGCAGATGCTGTAATCTAACATGTGGATGCAGTAAGACGTTACCCCTGATACATTCTAAAACTCCATTCTTCAACACCCCATTTATGCTGGCAAAGAAAGACAAGTGCTTAAAAACAAAGAATTGTTTATCACAAATAATACAAACAAGCAACATTTCTAGTACACTTTCACTTCCACTTTCTTGGCAGTTGTTTCCAAGTATATCTTACATCTTGGGAATCCTTTTATTTATTTATTCTTTTTATTTGAAGTATAGTGCCAAATCTCCAAATAAAGAAACATGGGACTTAAAAGATGAAGAGGAATAACTTGGTCTACTTAGGCTGCTCATCTCCTTGCAAGATGCAGAGAATCAAAATTAAAATATCCAGCACTAAGTTAAACTGTGCTCCCAAATGAATGGTACAAATGTATAACTATACAGTATGAGGGAGGTTGTTTCATTGTCCTCCCCAATGCAGGAGCCCTATGTCCACACCCCAACTTCTATAAGACTAACTCTGAGGATGCAAAGCCTCAGAGAAAAGGAAAAAGGTATTAAACAAAGAATCACTTTTCCCTGTTCTCCTGCTCCCATGACCTGAAACCAAAACAACAGTATTGGCAAAAAACCTGTTGGAGAAGGCTTATGAAGCTCCATGCCCGAACAAAAAATGTCAGCAATATAAATGTGTGATCTTCCTTCTACAGTGTTTTGTGTAATATAACAACCCAGTGATCAACTGTTGTCTCCAAATGAAATACTAATCCTACTGTATTGAACATTTTTTTTACCACCTCTCTTAAAGATTATTTTGCAAATGTTCCATACCTTCTTGAACTTCATATTTTTATCCCAATACTTCTCTAGGAAGGTTACTCCAATACCCAGCACTCTTTCTGTGACAATATGCTTCATGAGCATCGATTAAGTCTTCCACCTTTTACCTTCAAACTGTGCTGGCAGATCTCTTTTGGAAAGACTTGTCTTCTAAGATGTGAAAATAGGTGAAAGCTGCCAGCCTAGCTAGACAGAATTTTGTAGATAATTCTGTAATTTGTAAATATTAATGTAAGCCACAGGCTTGTTCTCTTAAATGTGAAAAGACTGTATTGGATGTTGAACTGAAAAAAAATGTAACAACAGTGCACTCTGCTGTAAGAAAGCTAATAAGTCAAGCAGTGTGAAAGTCTTTGATCTAAAACTTGGAGCAGAAATGTCTAGAGGGAGGCATTCTGCCTATTGTTTTGAGGCCAGAGTTAATGGCTAGAATTTACATGTATAATTTCTTTTATTGCTCTGGCTTCCTGACCAGCTGCAAGATCAAAAGGGCTATTAACCTCTGAGTTTCTGTTAGCCTGGGAACCAGAAAGAAATTATGTAATCTGAAATGAATCAGTGGTATTGTGTTATCAATTTAAGGACAGAAAGAATGAGAGCATTTAGCATTTGTCTTCAGAACATCCAACATCACCACCACTGTCTTGCTCTATATGTAAGTCTATTTTAGAACTGTGTTTACTCTTAGATATAGCTAGGAAATAGGAAAATTGAAATAGGAAGATTAGATTATTTTTTCCTGCATTGATGTCAGAACTTTTCTACTGTATTATTTTAAGTATTTCTCTGTGATCTCTGAACTCTTGACTAGCACTATGTAATAAGAAGTATTGTCTTGTGTTTTTATTATTTATTATTAAATATTTTGAAACTGTGGATGTTTTGTGTAGAGATAATTTAAGCTCTAGGGTACATTGCATGTATATAGTGATACTGTCCAAGTCACTCCAAATAAGCCTTGACTGTTCAGTTGCACTTACCATTTGGATAATAATATTGCACAATAATAATTGGACACCCTTTTTAATGGCGTTTTTAGTAGCTGATATTGGTGGGTGATAGTAGCTGGTACTACCTTTTAGACAGGGCAGAAAGGGTGCACAACTGGAGAATCTGTGCTAGCCTTCTCCAGGAGTGTCTGTGTATTTGTATATAGCTCATGTCTTAAAGTGTTTGCGTCAGCTACTTGGGCAGGGACACAAAGCACTGGTTGGACAGAGAGGGTGCTAGAGGTTTTAGCTTTCTCACTAGGCTGAGATCTGGACCCTATAGCTGTGCCAGTGGGGAGTCTTATTGGGGATCTGGAGAGAAAGTGAGAAACCAGCCCCAGACTGACTGTGATCTCTGTGTGCTCTTAAGGCAAATTGTACTTTACTGTGTGTGTATTTGTTATCCTTCCCTATGTGGATGCCCATCACTGGTGTTAGTGGTGAGGATTGAGGCTCCTTGATGGCTGGGCCAGTGTATGGGCGTCACATAAGACTCAGCCAATTCTTTCTGAGATATTTAAAAATGTTTACTGTTACGCTTCCATATTTATTCAGGGATATGCATATTAAGGACCTTGGGCACCGATATTTTTGAATTTGGTATTAGACTGTGTATAGTGCATATATTTGGTTCATAGGTGAATACTAGGCCATTTTAAGCTTAGCTAATAACCAGAGGCCAAAATTAAACCATGTGTTAAACCCTGTATCTTGTATCTGTGAGGTGCAGACCTTCATCATTATGCCAATTGGGCATTTTTAGGTGAGATTAAGTAAACTGCATGTAGGTATTGTGCTGCAATTGTCTGAATAAAAGTAATTATCCTTTACTGTATTTACCCCTAATTCAAATAATACACATATATAAATAAATATATATGTGCATAAGACCTAGAAAGAACTTGATTCCTGTTGAAATTGGTAATAGTTGAACTCCTGAAGGATTAAGAAAAATAAAAAAATTAGATGTTAAGAGTCAAAAGAATACTGGGAGGATAGATAAAACCACAGAAAATAAAGCAGAATGAAGTGCAATTGGGAGAAAAAGATATGAAATAAATGAAGGAAACAATATTAAAAGTGTTAAAATGCAGAAGCTTTGGTGAGACTAACTAATGAATCATAATGCAAGTTAACTGCAACCATATGACAGTTGATCCTGCAGAAACACGCATGCACACACACTCTCTCACGTGCATGCATATGCACTCACTCTCACGTGCAGTCGCTCTCATGCACACACATGCACACTCACTCTCACGCACACACACGAGCACTCATTCTCACATGCTCACACTCACTCACACACACGGGCACACTCACTCTCACACGCACGCGCACACTCACTGTCACATGCACGTGCACACTCACTGTCACACGCACGCACACTCACTGTCAAACGCATGCACGCGTACACTCACTGTCACACGCATGCATGCGCACACTCACTGTCACATGCACTCACACTCACTGTCATGCACATGCACGTGCACACACACTGTCACACGCACACTCACTGTCACGCGCGCGCACAGTTACTGTCATGCACACATCCGCACACTCACACACACACACACACTCGCTCACACACACACTCACTCGCACGCACACGTACTCTCACACGCGCACACACACACACACAGGCACTCACACAGGTGTGATATCATGAAACAGTGTCATACTGCTGTCCGTTTGAAGTAACAACTGTCTAAGGCAGAAAACAAGAGTCCTAGTAAGAAAATGCCTGATTCAGTGGAAGAAATTAAAGGGTAGGTAAGTACTTACAAATCCTGTGTACATTCATACCATCAAAAACTAGCACTGATTATTAAAGAGTACAGATAAAACACCTATGCATGCCTATATAGATGCACACATTTCTCTCTCACACACACAACTGCGAGTGCATACACACAAACAGTAATAAAAAAAGGAATGTGATGCAGATTTGTAGATTTAGGAAAAATATTTCTAGGATAAGTGGTGAAGTCATTGTTATACCTTTGACTTCATAACTTCAATTAATTTCTCTCCCCTGATTCACCATCGAAATTAGTCATAAGCTTATTTTTTTCTCTCACTTCATATTACAATTCCTGTTTGTATTACACTAACCTAACTTTAATTTCTCCAAAATGGCTAAAATTTCTCCAAATATGAAATCATTGCTATACAAGTTTTATCATTTTTAAGAAATATTGTCACATTATATCTAATTAGGTATAATTATTTAAACTGCACATGTTTTTGTAGTATTTTCGAAGACTGAAAAATTATTGCTTTTGAAATGTTTGTGTAATACTTTGGAACTTTCCTCCCTGGGCTTCCACTGAAAATAGGCACCTAGCCAGTCAGACTTTCCTCAGTAATCAAATTTAGATAAAGAAAGCAAGTAAGTAATAAGACCAGAATAAAGCTTTCTTATCTTACAGTATAAGATATTTTATTTACTAAACAAAACAGACCCCAGGTGTTTAATTTAGCCACCTCTTCCTGTTCTTTCGTATTTCTTTACTAGGGCGGTGGTAATTAAGCAATGTGCCCCTTGAACAGGACATTAGATAATTTCTGTATTCATTTCTCTTCATTTTTCTTCTTCTCAACAAGTAACACTTATACGTGCTGATGATTCCACTCTAATCCAGCCCAGCTACAGACTATTACCCAAGATGCCTAACTCAGTGGAAAGCTGGCCCTGTGACAATCAACTTCCCCTGAATCCCAAATAAAACAAGCTACTTTTATTTTTTCCCCAAAATCTCATATCCACAAAAAAAAAAAACCCTTCAAAATCTCCTCTCTAAACAATACTGACACTGAAACGGTTTCTAATATTAAACTCCTGGGTGTAACAATAGATGATAACTTAAAGTTTGATATCCACATAAAAAACTATAATAAAAACTCACCCAAAACTAGGTATGCTTTGTAAAGCTTAGAGACTTCTGAAAAACCTAACTAGAACAACTCTAGCCAATACCTACCTTTTACCTTTTCTTTTTTATGGCTTTCCCACCTTGACAAATCTACATTCCACTTTAAAATCAAGCCTAAAATAATGCTGTAATAAACTAGCAAGATTTGCAGCCACTTAACCCTACCATACCCATCATTTCTCTGTACTTAAATCACTAAACACTTACCCCATCATCTAGCACTCACACCACTACTGCTAGCAAACAAAATATACCACCCTTCTTCCTGCCAAACTGTTAGCAATATCCCCCACCATTATCTTCCAAACTGACCCCTTCGCTCAACTAACAAGCATCTACTTGAAATCTATAGGGCACATCGGGCACAGTTCATATTCCATCTCTGCGGTCAAGATTTGGAACTCCATTAAAATCTCTATTAGGTCATTACCTTACATTCATTCATTTAAGCCTTTACTAAATTAATTCCTTTCCTACTTTTGTCTCTGTTCCTGTACCACACCAGGCTAATTCCGACATTTATTTTTTCCCACATGTCCTCATACTTTTTATGCTAACTCCCTTATTTAATATGTCTCAAACCAATATTTCTGATTCTTCTACTGGCCTGTATTGGCCTACAACTCTGTTACTTAACAATACTATTGTTTAACATGCTCAACTGAATACTTCCACTCTTGTGTGACTCTGCAGAGGGAAACCTTTACCTTCTGCCACCAAATGCAACTTACCTGTTTCCATTCCTTTCCGTAGTCATTTTGCATTTATCATGTTTTTTTTTTCTTTTTTTTATACTGATGTATCTCTAATGCAGTTATGTTGTACACTTTCTATACATTTGTTTGATGTTTATATTCTTCTCTTTCTAGAGTGTATTTTATTCTGAGCAATACTGATCTACTGTTTGTAATTTGTATTCTGTGAAGTTTTTCTCCCAGGGCTTCAGATGAACATGGTTTCTTGCCCAGTCGGACTTCCCTGGTAAACAAATGTCAATAAATAATTTTATGAATAAAATGTCTAGTATCTTGTATTTATATATTCATTCACTTATTTATTTACTTTTTACTTATTTTTGTAATCTTAATGTTTGATTTGTTTTATAGTGTAGTAAGGGTAATTTAAGGCTTTGTTAGTTCAGCTATACATTTCAGCTGGTTTACCCATAATTAAATCCAGGTTCATTCTGCTAATAATGCCATTTTATGACTAGTTAGCTGTGGCCAAATAATGTATTCTTTATTTTCTTTTTTTCATATTTAATACTGGTAAATTTAATTTCTAATTGATTGATTTAGGTGGATAGTGTTTTTTTAGGGAGGGTTGTATGTATTCTCTGTGTGCAGTGTGTGAAGTTAGGTTTTTAACAGAGAAGTGAATGGGAGATGCAGTTCACGTTTTATTTTATTTATTTATGTTTTACTTTTTTTCTGTTAAAAGAGATGTAGATTTAAGTCAGAAGGTTGTTTTTGGCAGGCTGTGGTACTTTTGGGGGTGCATGCATATGTAATTGTGTGTGTGTGTGTGTGTGTGTGTGTGTGTGTGTGTGTGTGTGTGTGTGTGTGTGTGTGTGTGCAATTTATTATTAGTATTTGGCATGTAGCATAAATATGGTATAAATATTCATTAAACTTCCTTGTGACCTCCTCTATCTCTTACTCACCCTCTGAGCTGACCTACCCTCACAACAGGGTAATTTATTGATTACAACATTCAATCCCAACTCCAATCAGGCGTACATGCATACCTGTCTACTTCTTAGTGCAAGTAATCTGGGTGAAGCCAGAAGTAATCAGGGTAAAAGGCCCCAAAATAGGGACAGATTTAAAAATTACTCATATAAACTTAGAAAGTTGCTAGAATAACAGGTTTTCAATATGTATTTTCTGAAAGATTTTAAGTTTGAAACTAAAATATATATCATTATTTAGTATTATTTAGTAACTTCAATCTTGAACAATTTGGCAGAAAACCACACATTTTATGAGGAATGAACCCAAAATATGAGGCAAAGATCTGGACATTCTGTGAAAATCTGGACACTTGAGAGGTATGCTTACGAGCTTCACCAATGGCTCAAAAACTTCTCAAGTCCTTCAAGACCAAAACTGTGTTTTTTGGAATGCCACAGATAATTCACCAAGTACTTGACTCTAACTATCCTTGACTCACACAACAGTGTCAAAGAAACCATCTTCACCTTCAAACACTTAAGATTACAGCTTGATCCATCTCTAAACATCCTTTTCCACATAGATTTGGTGAAAAATAAACTCCCTTCTCTTCTGGATAAAAAAGATCTTCCCTTTACTATGTCAATCAGCCAGAGCTGCAAAGGAATTCTCCTTTTTCTGCTAGAATATAGACTAACCATTTTTATGTCTGCTCCAAAAAGACCACCGTCACACTGCAGACCATCTCCAACAGCATCTGCCAATTAATCATAAACTCATCTCCCTACGAGCATCACTGTATCACTCTAGAGAAAGATACATGGCTACCCATAAAACAAAGTTCTAACCTACTCTTAGGATTCCAAATCCACAAACTATGCACACTCCAGGCATTTACTCCCTTTGCAGCAAAATTTAATGAACAAAACAAAACAAAAAAAAAACACACCTCCTCGTATAACCTGAGACACTACTCACAAGTCACTCCAACTCTCCTTACCCCAAGAACCAAACTCCACAGCATTCCACATGCTCTGTTATACCAACTCTCATTACTCCTAGGACCAATCTCCACAGCACTGCACATGCTCTGTTATACCAACTCTCATTACTCCTAGAACCAAATTCCACAGCACTGCACATGTTCTGTTATACCAACTCTCATTACTCCTAGAACCAAATTCCACAGCACTGCACATGCTCTGTTATACCAACTCTCATTACTCCTAGAACCAAATTCCACAGCACTGCACATGCTCTGTTATACCAACTCTCATTACTCCTAGGACCAATCTCCACAGCACTGCGCTTGTATTCTTCTCTCAGGGACCTACTCTTTGACACTCTCTCCTCATTGACTTAAAGGACATCAACACTTATTCCAAATTCAAAATGCACTTTGAAAAAGCACATCCTCACCTAAGCCAAATGCCCCTGCTTCAACACAGGACATAGCCCCCTAATGATCTTCCCTTCCCCTTTCTCTCCCTTTTCCTTCTCACATAATTACTGAAGGATGACCCACTTTATAAAATAATGTATTTGTTGTACATTACACTCATTTAATAGGCTGTACATATATGCTGTATGGTTGCACTTGAATATGGACTGGGATGGCCTTTGTTTTACATAGGTAGGGAGCCTGTTCTAGAGCAGAAGTATCCTGTAAGATGTACCTGTCCCTCCAAACTGTTCTGCTGATGCTGCAAAAGGGGTTTAGATCCCTAGACAGGGTATTTCTGATGCCATTTAACTTGCTGATGTTTAGTAAATCCATTGGTACTGTATTGGAGGATGCTTTGCATGCCAGACACACGTCACCTCTTTGCAGTCTGTAGGATACAAAGTATAGTGACAAGGCTTTGAGTCTGTCCATGTAAGACATATTGTTTAGACCTGGTATCCTTTTAGTGTTCCAGATTTTGCATGTGTCTGGACAGCTACATGCCAAAGGGGGTATTATATTCAGTTACTGGCCCAATGAGGGTGGAATAAAGGGAGGGTGACATCCCTAGATCTGGACACAATCCCTTGGTTAATAAACTGTGCAATATGGAATTATTTTATAACAATGGACACATGCTGGTTGAAAATTAAGTCACTTTCCACATAACTTCTGAAATCCCTAACAACTGGATCAACTCTTAGGGGCATATTATAAGTGTGATTGCTCCCCAGGGTTGACAACTTCCCAAAGGACACAATAATTCATTTTTTGGCATTTAGTTTCAGTCTGTGACTTTAGCTCCAGTTATTTAAGATGGCCAAGTCATTTGTGGATTCAGTGACTGCTCCTAGCTAGCAGTCATCTGCACACTTAGTCGGCCAGAGCCCTTTTGTATTGGCTTTTACTTCAGAGAAGCAGATGTTAAACAGGAGAGGCTTCATCACAAAAACATGGGAGACTCCACTGGTGAGTGGCCTTTTTCTGGAGGTAACTTCCCCTGTTTTGACTTCCTGCATCCTATGTGTGAGCCAGTTGGTAATTTACATGCTGAATTACCATTTGGTAATTCAGCAGGTGAATAGAGGTTTATTTGTACTATGCCTGAGTGAGTGACTGTGTCAAAAACGTTGGCCAGTTCAAGGTATATGGTGTGTACCACTTTACCTTTATCCACTGCTTTGGTGGCCATTTTAAACAAGTCCACCAGGCTGAGTAAGCATGGCCTGCCCTTGCCAAATCCAAACTGAGATGGGTCAAGTGTTTGGAAGTTCCCTACATCCTTATTGATTAGTTCCATGGTAATCCTTTCCAAGGCTTTGCATATGAGGCTGATCAGACATATACATATTTTACATACATGTCTGTATATACATGCATCTATCTCTACATAAAACACTTACTTATACATTTTTAAAACACTTTTGAAATAAATTTTAATGCAATTTTCTTAGCACATAGCTTTACTTCAAGCATCCAGGATAAATTTTAATGCAAAACACACACCAATATCTATCTATATATATATCTACATGTGTACACACACACATGCACACAGGCACACACACACACACACACACACATTTTATACCATTCTTAACACAAAGTGAACTTCAGAGCACAGATACAGTTGAGTTTCATAGCTATGATGCCCAAACAAGCAACAACCTTGTGTCAGCTGTACTTAACAGACTTTAACACATCTGTAAGCATATAAAAATGTCCCCTTTATTGTATACTCTACAGTAAACTTACTTTAGTTTGCAAGGAAAAATAAGACACAATCAGATTTTGCCAATATTAGAACTCTACAGTCCTGAGGACACCCCAAGCCACATATTGGGGAAATTCACTCAAATAACATGAATTTTCCACCATCATTCTTTCATTTTACTGTATCAAACAGAACTATTACAAAATTTGTCATTACAAAAAACATTCAACGGCTTCACTTTTAAATCAGATTGTGCCTTTACTGAAATAAACTTGTGTCACAGCAATGTACAAGTTTGATAAGTCTTTGCGGTACTTCAGATAACTGTTCCTATACTGCAGTGACACAACTTTAACAAATTACTTAAGGTTAGTAAGGCAATGCCCACCCAACTCGCATGTATACGGAGTGTTCAGTCCTTCCTTCCCTGCTGTCTATACGGAGTGTTCAGTCCTTCCTTCCCTGCTGTCTATACGGAGTGTTCAGTCCTCCCTTCCCTGCTGTCTATCTGGTGTTCAGTCCTCCCTTCCCTGCTGTCTATCACAGTGTTCAGTCCTTCCTTCCCTGCTGTCTATCACAGTGTTCAGTCCTTCCTTCCCTGCTGTCTATACGGAGTGTTCAGTCCTTCCTTCCCTGCTGTCTATACGGAGTGTTCAGTCCTCCCTTCCCTGCTGTCTATACGGAGTGTTCAGTCCTTCCTTCCCTGCTGTCTATACGGAGTGTTCAGTCCTTCCTTCCCTGCTGTCTATACGGAGTGTTCAGTCCTTCCTTCCCTGCTGTCTATATGGAGTGTTCAGTCCTTCCTTCCCTGCTGTCTCCTTTTAGGCATTGTGATCTCTCCTGTCTTGGAAAGGCCCTTGCCTGGGTATCAGGCTCTCATATAATGATCTTCCAGCTGTCTCTCTATCTACACACCATTATACTAAATACAGAACTTTCACGTCTGCTGTATCAGTATATACATTATATATGGTAGCCAAGCAGTACATTAAATGACCATTTGTATTGAATGTCCTGCCAGTGTACAGTACTCATCATACTCACAGCTGACCGACTGCCAGTTTGGTCGATAGGATACTTGCTGACACATGTCCCATGCAGATTTTGCTCCACAAGTATGTCTGAGATTGTGTAACTAATATCACTCTATCTATCTATCTATCTATCTATCTATCTATCTATTTATTAAGGGGGTATGGGGAGGAGCCCCTCATCAGAAGGAGAGCTGTGGTAATGTGTGTAAACTCCTATTGCTTACATTTCAGTATCTTTTCTTTCTGAAATGTTTTGTATTTCACCCAGGCTGATCCTGAAATTGGTGAGTATTGATCAATGCACTAATCTGGTAAAGAAATATAAATAAATAAATATAAGAGACTGTGCATGGAGGTGGTAGTGGCATATGAAGTGATTACAGTACTCAGCACTGGTGCAGAGATATTGGAGCAATACGGACATTGTAGTGTTCTTACTGAGTTGTTTGTGCTCTCACTGTGATGCATACTGTGAGGACACCGTTACCTCACTTAGTGTATTATATGCATTGCAACAGATATGGCTGATGCAAATAGCATTATGCAGTGGTGTTATGTTAGCACTGGCTATTTTGGGACAAATGTACAGCTCATGTCTGAGTAGTTTGGGGAAGCCAGTGTTATGTATTTGTGGTTTTTTGTTTATGTTGAGGAAGAAGCATAGAGGGAAGCATTTCTGTACTTGCTCGTTAAAGCTGACCAAGAGCATTAATGGATGTGCTATGACTTACTTGTGCTGTGATGGTGAACAGTTATTGAAGCCTAGTTCATATCACCATATGACTGACCCATGCTATTAAGAAAAGGACAAAAATGTCTATGGACTTACTTTATAAAGTTGTTTTGAGTGTTTGGTATCAACATTTCAAGATCATATAATGCAGTGTTACCAAGCAGGAGATCTTTCAGGAACGTAGTCAAAATGCATGTCAAGGATATTTGTGCAAACAGATTGAGTTACATTCAAAGGATTGGGAGGGGACTTAGGGGAAAGGAGCTTTGTGCATCAGTGAGGTAGACTACATCTATATTTGGAACGATTACCATCAAGAATTTTCAGGATCTGTCTTCTTATTGTCTATCGATGATCAATGGTATATTTGTCCTGAAAGGTAAAGTGATGAAGCAAATGTGCACTTTACATACTATTGTAACTCACTCTGCTGTGTAAAGGAGTTTACCATGTGTTCATTGACCGAAAATTTCTAAATCTTAAGTGTGCAAATAATTTATGTTGCATTAGTGTGCTGTAGCCAATGGCTGGGTATTCTATAGCTCATTAAAACCTAGTGACACTTCAGGTCTTTCTCTAGTTACATCCCAGTAACACCTTTAGGCATCTAACATTGCCGATTCATATTTATATTAATAATTACAAAACCATGCAACATAGTATTGAAAATTTTAATTTTAAAATGTACATGATGGGCAATGCAACAGCACTGATACCTGGCCGCTGTCTAGTGCAGCTACAGAGATCTTAAGTTTTGTTCAAATATTATTTATTTACACTGTGAGAATTTTCATATTTCTCTGAATATCTCAACAACTAAGACAAGCAGAACTGGTAAGCCTCATATGAAGACTCATGACTGGATGAACAAAATGCTGCTGACAATACAAGTGTAGCTTGAGTCGTAACCAAGGTACTAGAAGTTGTCTATAAATTAATTATGCAATTAATACTTAACTGTGTTTATTGTGACTTCTAAACTCCAGTGTAAGACCTACAATCTAACAAATACTGTCCCTATAAAGATTAGATTGTGCTGAATAATTTGTCATTTACACCTGTTCAGTAGTCTTTATGGTTACAGAGATATGCTTGAAATGCAAGGACATAGCTTGATTTTGTCAAAAAATTCAGAATGCAACCAATGGAAGTACAAACTGCCAAATCTCCACTGGAGGGAATGAGTTACCGACCTCACCATGATTGGTCATTTGTGATTAAAATCCATTGCAGGTGAAGAGTTTGAGACTTGATTTACCCAATGCTTCTGTATGACTGTTTCTTCATTGATGTTTAAGTGTACAGAGGTGTGGTTCTTCAGAATTATATAGTACAGACATGCAGGATAACTGTCTTGCAATGTCAAAGTTTTTCCCTGCTACACAGATCACACAAGCCTTTTCTTGCACTTGAATATGTTATTTCACATCTATATCATAACATCGACAGCTTAGGTTGTCGAATCCAAAATCGACACCTAAGCGTCGAAAACTAAAAACAGCAAATGGCCAAATCATCGAATTCTTTCATAGGGAAAGAATTGACTTGGCCTTCCGCAAACAAAATAAACAAACACACCCAAACATAGTGAGGGGCTGTGCCGCCCACACCACCCCAACTAAATATACCAACTCTGATACCGCTCTACATAGGGGAAAGGGCAAATCCCCGAGAACGGCCACGTGAATTCTTTCCTGAGGAAAGAATTCAATGATGTGGTAATTTGCTATTTTAAGCATTCGACGATTAGGTGTCGATGAATAGACTTTCGACAACTTAAGCTGTCGACAAATCAATAGGGAACTGTTATTTCAAGACACTGTCTCTGCAGGTGTCATGTACTTCAAACAGTTTTATGTGATTGGTGCACTACAGAAAGTGACTACTAGGTCAGCTGCAAAGTCTAACTTTCCTCTTGTAGTTCAACCCTCATTTTGCCTTCAAGATACAAGTTAGTTTGCCTAGGACACATAAGTTGATTGAGTGATGGCATGATTTGTTTCATTGTTTAATTAGTCAGACATTACCAAACCCATGTGCTTTTATGAATGGCTTGGAGAAGAAGCAATGCTGTGCAGACTATACAAGGACTCGTGTCATCTGGCATGCCACATTCAGTGAAAATTGAAGTCCTTCTCATGACTGGTATCATGTGGAGTTTTGTGTATTAGCTATAATTAATATGAGGTCTTAAATGTTGTTTGTCCTTTCCTTGGCATATGTTATACGGAAGACACTGGTTGTCTTTTTTAAAGGTTGCATTTTGTTTGGTTTGGACATCATTTACTAGTAGTTTCAGTAACGCATTTGAAAAGGTTTATGTTGTGATTATATGTGTATTCTTTTAACAATGATGTGTTTATACATACATGTGTGTGCCATCAGCTATGTCAGCACTTGCTGAAATTTTCCTCTCCGAATACTCTGCCACAATGTGTACAACACCAAACTTTTGTAAATTATCTGGAACCATATTAGCTCTACTCAAAAAAATCGACCACCAGTTCCAAACTACTTTCAGGCCAATTACTCATTACTTTACTTTTTTTTTAAAAAACACCATTATTGAATTCACTTGTGACATAGGCAAACTTACATTTATACGAAAGTAATCAAACTGTATTAACAAATTAACATTCACAAATATACTTCACATATATTGCTATATATCATACAACCTAAGCAATATTACATAAATTATTAAATTCCTGCCCCTTTTTTTAACAAGAAACATCATTATTAAACCATCACTTCTGACATAAGCAATCATATATTTATATAAAAGAAAACAAACCACACCGACACAATCCTAGTTGCAAGCATTTTACATCACAAACCATATTGACGCACTCCTAGCACTTACAGATGCAAACATTATACATCACTTATAATCTAACTAATCATTTTCAGTCAAACATTATATAGCTCATTTAAGTCCTGCCTTCTTTTAAACCTCATTCCTCCCCTGTATTTAGTGTTCCCAAAATTTCCATTTTTTTTCTATGTAGGTTGCTACTACCCTTTTCTACAGATCTAAATTCCATTTTTTTATCTCTGTTATTATATTCAGTTCTTCTAATACAGTTGGTTTAGATTCTGATTTCCATTTTCTAGTAATTGCTTTTTTGGCAGCCACTATAATTAGACACAGCAAGGCCTTACCATGTCTAAGTAATTCTGATTCTGTATCATAGCTCAGAAGAATCATCTCCCTTGTCACATCAATCCTCCCACCCAGCATCTCTGACAGTGCATCCCGCAGGGAATCCTTAATGTCCACCAACCCATGGCACTCCCAGAAAATATGATGTTAAGTTGTCTATCTCGCCTTTGTTTCTTGCTTGTTGGGATTGGAGCCAATCCTCAGCTCCGACTCGGCCATCTTCTATAGCTCGAGAGCTGTTTACTGGCTTGAGGCTACCCCTTATCCCATGATGCCTAGCGCTAGCTACCCAGATCTCATTTGCCGCTTCAGCTGCGAGGTGTCATTTCTACTGGCTCAGGCTCGTATAAGTTTTCTATTGAACTATTTTTTGTCAGATTAGTACTTTTTCTGGGAGTTTATTGTTTGTTTTTGTAGTTTATAACTGTGGTTTAAGTTGAGTGTTCTTGTAGTCCTTCTCTTAGAACTCGTTTAAATTAGAGAGTTCTCCCCTCCCCCACCCCTACCCCTATCCCTTATTGTAGGTTAGAGGTTAGTTTAATCTTTTCCTTCTATCTTTATTAGGTAGCCATTTAAGTTAGAGGCTTCCTAGTTTAAAAAAAAAAAAAAAATCTTTAGCTGTAGTATACTGTGTGGGTTTTTGTTTTTCGTGTTACTGTTGTGGTATTTTGTTGTCGCTGTTCGGCGTGTTGGCCAAACAAATCAGGGTAGTACCTTGCAAGTATTTGTTGGATATGTCTAAAGAATCCAAGGTGTCTGGATTCAAGAAGTGTGACTCATGCTGTCAGAAAATGTCTCTGACAGATGGGCACACTTCTTGCATCTATTGCTTAGGCACAGTGCACCTGCAGGACTCTTGTTCTATATGTCATGCATTTAGCTCAAGAGTTCTGCAGGAGCACAAAAATAAGCTTATTCTGAGGGGTCTTCTTAAGCCCCAGGATTCACCGGCCAAGGCTCAGCCTGTGAAATCCCCAAAACCGACCAAATCATTGGCTCCCAGCTCGGAGCCGTCATTGGTTCAAACCTTACCTGCTACTTCTGTTCCAGCCAGAACCAAGGAGACTATCTCCCCGTCGGCTCCACCAGTATCTTTGGAGCCATCACAGAGCCACAAGAGGCTGAGGTCCCCTTCTCTAGAATCCATACATTCGTCCCCTCAGTCTCCTCTGCTGCAGAGTGAGTGCAGTCACAGATCTTCCCACTCCTCTCGGTCCTCTAGGCTCTTGGATCACAACATGGAGAGAGTGGTCAGTAGGTTGTTGAAGTCATAGGCACTTGCCAAGATGTTGTCCAGCCCTTCTCAACAGATGTCAGCTCCGTCCACTTCTATCAATATTCCTCTTCCGACTCCGTTGAGCTCGGAGCCGGAGTTCGTTGGGGTTCGAATCGTGGAACCGTCGGCTCTGATAACTATTTCCCCTTCGGTTCCGTTGTCAGCTCCGATCCCCTCGATGGTGCCGTCTGTCGAGGGATCTGTGCACCGAGACTCCCTCATCAGCTCTGAGGGGGTGAGTGGCATCAGACCCTTTTTCGACCCCATTCTCCCTCTCGGAGCTTCGGCGCAGGTGAGCTTGGCTCCTCCATTGGCCTCGGAGCCATCTCCCACAGTGCAGAGAAGGATTCCGATTTCCTCATAACCAGAGCCTTCTCTGCATCGTGGCAGGGACACCTTCAATGTCATGAGGCGTGTGCTGGCCACTGAGTCAGCTCTGCGTTCGACCCCATCGGCTCCATCCCCTGTAGTACCTGCGTCAACCTCTGCCCCTCCTCCAGACCCCAAGCGTGGGGAACTGGCACTCCAGGGTACCCCATTGGGTGTTTCCTCTTCTTTTGAGCCCTCCCCTGATCATTCAGAGGAGCCCCCCTCGGAAGAAGACGTGCAAGAGGAAGCACATTGACTCCCCTGAGTCTGTCACTTCGGATACAGATTTGGATGAATCAGAAGGGTCCCCGAGATCCCCCTCTGAAGATGTTTCCTTTTTGGACATCCTAGAAATGCTTACACAGAGGGGAAACTGGAATCACCTAGCCCCTACTGAGGATGAATCTGTATTCCTGGATGCGTTCGGTTCCCGACCTTCCACCTCCTGGGTTTCTCCACCTTTCAATCTACTCATGTCAGTAGTGGCTCGAAAGGCTTGGTCAGCCCTGGATACAGTGGAACCAACCCATAGGAGACCTGGCAAGTTTATCACTGCACCTCTTGACAAGCAGTTCCTTACCAAAGGTGTTCCTGTGGATGCCATGGTGGTAGCAGCAGCCACTAAGAAAGAGATGGCAGAAACTTCTTCATCTGTCCATCCCCCTAACAAGGAGTCTAGGACCATGGATAGATACGGGAAGTGAATGTTTGCTTCAGCGACCTTTTCTATGAGGTCACTGAATTACTTATGCCATTTTACCCAGCTTCAGAGGGATCTCCTTAAAGAGCTCGGAGGTACCCTTCAGGATCCATCAGCTGAACGGGCTCAAGCTAAAGTGGCTTCTCAGCTGGTGACCCTTAATTCTGTAGTCAGCTCCTCCATGAGGCTCATTTCTTATGCAACCAATGGTGCAAGTAGATCCGCAGGTACAGGCGTGGCCCTTAGGAGACATGCATGGATGCAGCTGTGTAATTTTGTAGAACCCTTTAGAGTGTCATTCACCAACACCCCCTTTGATGGCTTCTTTCTCTTTGGACCACAGGTGAAAGACACTCTGACTAGGTGTGAGCAAGAAGACAAGACTCTCTCTGCCGTGGGAGTCCATTTTTCCACTCCTTCCAGACCATACCCCAAGGGTCAGAAGAGTGGTAAAATGTAGTTCCGGAAATCCCATGGAGCCTCGCCTGACACACGTAGTGATTTTTCCTCCGGGGGCAGAGGAGGAAACAACAACAGATGCCGCCCTCGTGGCAGTGGGGGTCCGCAGAACCAGGGCAGCAGAGAATCTTTCTCTGAGAAGCCCTTCCAGCATCCCTGAAGGGTTGCCCGGCTGCCCGCCTCTGGAGGCGGTCGGGGGAAGACTTTCACTGTACCCAAAAGCCTGGCAAAACTTAACGCAAGACAAATGGGTACACTCAATCATATCCGGAGGTTACGGAATTCCCTTCTTCCAACCCAAGCAAATCCCTTCTAGATGTTCCGCCCAATCTGAGGGACCAAGCAGTCATAGAAGTTTCAAAACTGCTAGAAAAAAGAGTCATCCAGGAAGTTCCGGCAAACCAACACGGATCCGGAACTTACTCAAGGTTCTTTTTGGTACCAAAAAAGACAGGGGACTGGAGACCAATTTTGGATCTCAGCAGACTAAACAAGTCTGTTCAAAGAACAAAGTTTCGGATGGTCATGCTACAGTCCATTCTACCCTTTCTGGGTCAGGACAATTGGATGTGCTCCATAGATCTCCAGGATGCATATTATCACATCAAAATAGACAGGCACTCCAGGAGATTCCTTCGCTTCCGGCTGGGAGCCAGTCATTACCAGTTCAGAGCTCTGCCCTTCGGTCTCACCACAGCCCCCAGGGTGTTCACCAAATGTATGGCAGTGGTCATGGCTCACCTGAGGCATTAAGGATTCCAGGTGTTTCCATATCTAGACGACTGGCTCCTTACAGCTACTACCAGGTATCAACTTCTTCAAGCCAGGGACTACACAATCACAATTTGCTCCCAGCTAGGCATTACTATAAATTTCGAAAAATCTGCCTTGTTGCCCTGTCAATCTATTACCTATATAGGAGCAGAGTTAGACACAAGGTGTATGCCCGCAAGGCTACTGCCAGACAGGGTGGCCACAATTTGCCAGCAAGTTCATATCCTCATGTAGTGCAAAAGGGTTCAAGTCAGGTTAGTCCTTCAAACTCTGGGTTCCATGGCAGCAGCAATTCTTCTGATCCCACTGGCCTGCTTTCACATGAGAATCGTTCAGTGGCTTCTGTTCACACAGTGGTCCTTTCAACAGCTCCCCATGTCTCCCATGATCATGATTACAAACACATGCAAAAGGCACCTTTCCTGGTGGATGGTCTCCCCACTAGTGACTCAGGGCAGACCCTTCATTCAGCCCCCTCCGGTAGCCAAAGTGATCACAGACGCCTCCCTGATAGGGTGGGGGGGGGGGCATTATCTGGGCAGGACAGTCCAAGGCA